>NW_020884872.1:35276543-35389070 GCF_003945725.1 Corapipo altera
AAGAGGAAAGGAAAGGAAAGGAAAGGAAAGGAAAGGAAAGGAAAGGAAAGGAAAGGAAAGGAAAGGAAAGGAAAGGAAAGGAAAGGAAAGGAAAGGAAAATGAAATGGAAGTCTAAAAGATTGAAAAAGAAGAGGAGACAATATATTCAACGAGGTTTCTGACTTGAATGTGTCAATTCAGGCATGGATTTTCTACCTAGAAGCAGACCTTTAAGTACCAGGTTTCACACATCAGTTAGCAATTTTCCTGCTATTCTGCTGTAATTATAACTTTTACTCTGTTCTTTCCATTCAATGATTACAAGCACTGCCCATATATGAGCAAACAAATGTTCAGCCACGCTGAACATCTATGAAAACAATATTCATATTTCGTAGGGGGAGAAATGGGAAAAATAAAAATGCTTAATATTTTCCATTAAGTTTGTGGCAGAATTGGAAAGGAATCTGACTTTTTCAGTCTTTAGCTCTGCACAATATTTTCTGGCAAAATTTTTGATACAGTGAGTGAGAAATATTGTTATCATATGAATGGATGGAAATTTCCAAGGAACAAGTTGTTTATGTCACTATTATATAGGGGTAATTAATTACAGAATATACACACAGCTCCATGCAATTTTAGTTTCATCTTTCTTGATGTTTTTTGCTTTACCCAATCATTACTTTTCAAATACATTACTAGACCTAAAGGACCAGTTCTAATATACAGAGTAAAAAAATGAATTGACATGATGAAAACTCTTATTTTCTGTGTTGCTGTGCTCTGACAGATATTTAACCTGAGGGGGAAAAAATTAAATTCCAAACTAATAAAATTTTTCCCAGTTTGAGTAAATCACATAGAGAGGAAATAATGTTTCTTGGAGACATAATCCTGACTGCCAATATTCATAAATGGAGAAATCCCACGCTAGAAATTTTTATCAATATTTCCAGGGATGGAGGCCTTACTGCTTCTGAATGTTCCTCTCCAGGAAATTAAAACCTTCATCTATTTGTGAGGCTTCTGCATTGTCCAAGCAAACTCTGTGAATTTCAGTGGGGATTTCATTGCTGTTGTCATCATGCTATAACACTCAAACTTTTGAAAGTGTCTCTCCAGAATCTGAGGGAAAATTGAGCTGATAGGATAACTCTGTGTGGGCCAGCAAGTGGGTTGCCCATTTTTTTATTCTAGAAAGCTACATCTTACAAGCAAAATTGTCTGGAGCTATCAATGTATTCATTATCACTCCAATTAACTGTATGTATTTAGGAGGCAATAATTACAGTAGTGGTTATTTCTTTATTACTGCCAATAATTATTGAAGTGAGATTTTGACTTTTAGCATGTCAAAAACCAGCAAGCATTGCAGAAGAAACGAAATATTCTGACCAAACTATAATTGCTTGGACAGCCACCTTCCTTTACCCAAGTGCAGTCTTTATGAAAGCTCTGCCCCAAAATTGTGAGTTAAAAACCAGCAAATAAGCAGTGATACATACATTACCAGACATGTCTGAAGCTTGCTTTGGCAGCATGTGTAAGACACTGCTTTAACATTAAGCGCTCAAGATACATAGTGGAATTCCTATTCCACTATCAAAATAAGCAGAAAACAAACACCAATTTGATTTTTCAGAGGAGTAACATAGGTGTAACACTTGATAGGAATTCCACTTTTTACTTTCAAAATTAAATTCAGATATGAAGTTTGCATTGGAGTATGTTTGCAGGGTCATGTTTTAGCCTTTCCTTTAGGAAAAATGTCAATAAACTCTTTTACCTTCTTCTTTGTTTCCTGAAGCACGTAGCCTCTTACATACCTTTGACATCATTGTTTTGGTATCAATTAGAATGGAAATTAGTCAGCAGATGGACATGCCCACAAGCAGAATGATCACAAATATAATTTTCATAGCTAACTGGTCTGAGAGTTGCTGAAATTTCAAAGACAAACTAGTATTATCCTCCTCATAGCTGTTGTGGAGGCATGTGTTTGGGAAAAATGTTGATTTTTTTTCTTTACTTCACACTCCTGCCAAGACATAACTACTATTGACAGCAATGTAGAAGTAGATCTAATGATACGCGGGATTAGATATTAAATCAATATTGGATAGAACAATGCAGAACTGAGAAGTAGGTATTTGCTCCAATGTAATCCTCAAAATTACATAGGGTTTCCAATCCCTAGGAAATTTTAAAGATTGTGCATACTGCTTGAAGTAGGACATTAATCCCTGTGACTTTCTTCCCATTTATGCATCTATCCTATGTTCAATTCGGAATAGTTTACTAGTAGTAGCCACACATTTCAGTTTTTATATACATAGATCTTATTCTCAATTTTTTTTTTTTTCTGAAGTGACAATCAATGCTTTTTTTTGTAATGACCTTTTGTCAGATCTCATGAGTCACCATCATTTAGGTCTCTACCATGCAGTGATGGATGAAGCTGGTCAGCCCCCAGTACCTGGAAATACATGGGTTGAATGTAACAAAAAAGGATAGCTTTCTCAAGCATTTCTGCAAGATTAGTGTCTCCTTTGTATCACACTTCCTGGAACAGTGGATTCTTATTTTAAGAATTTTTGCAGTCTAAGGGCACATGATCAATCTATTTCTCCAGCTGATCTTTTCATGTTACATTAGTAAATAAACTGCTCAATATCTAAATTAGCAAACTACACATTTTTTTTGGAGTCCTGGTCAATATACTTACATAGAACAGTATTAATTGTGTCTACATTATGCCAGGCACTGTTGTCTATCTTTAGATGCATATACCTATGCATCTATCAGATGTACAATGTGTGATAAAAGGAGCCTCTAAATTATACAACTTTGGGAATCTAGGAAGGATTCAGAAGGATCCAGAATCTACGATCAGATGTCGGATGTGATGTCTGTGATCCTTGTGCAATGCCTAAAGAGTTGCAAGCCTGAGAAGACATTCATGAGCTGCTGAGGGAGGACACTCCTACCAACATGGCAAAGGCAAAATGCTAGGGCTGGGGTATTTCTGAAACTTCGTCTTCTCTGGAAATGAGATAGGGGAGGCAAGGCTGCAGGTAGATTTCCCTCTTCCTACAGGCTTGAAACCTGAAGGCATGTAGAGCTATTTATTTAGGCATAAAACTGGAGTTGATTCTTTCTTTTAAAATGCAATTATTGATGTTTACAGCAAATGGGAGACTTAGATTTAATATATCCTAAACCTAATAAGTATTCCAAGTTATATCTTTTGCCACAAAATGGTCTGCATGGTTTGGGCTGTTGCCAATGTCCTTAACAAAGTATTTAACCAGGCGGCACACAATAAGAAATTTAGGAATCTAAGAAAGAAGACTAGAAGAGGAGAAGTGAATGGAACCTAAATATCAAGCTCTGTAATGAGTGAACTTGCTGATGTGCCAGTAGAATAAGACTTCTGATCAGAGCCTAGGATTCCCCAGATTCAGCTCAGGATTAGAGGGGCATCAGCTTCTCCTGACAGGGTAGAAAGTGCCACTCCACTTAGCTCAACAGTTAAGGAACTCTCCTGTAAGTAGAAGTTTGGTTTGAATACTTAATTCAAATTGTGGCAAATCTAGCTATGAAGAGAGGTAGATGTTTAAAGAAAATTGTAGATGACTCCTGCTAATTTGTATAATTCTAGAATGCTAGACTTTCATAATTGTTCTCTTCTGGTTGTCTTGGTGCATTTTTTGTATCAGGATAAATTTTGTTCAAGTATCTGGTTGTCAGGTATTTTAAAGTAGGGGCAAAATATAACCTTGCTTTGGGACTGTGGTAGTTTGGTCTAGGCCTTCCTTGGTGACCAGTTTGTAACCAAGGAAGGGCCCAGATTTACCCAGTATTCCCTACGATTTTTACGTAAGCCCGACTATAAGAAGAAAGGAGGAGAGGCCTTCGCTCTCTTTCCTTCCGGCGGCTTGGAGGTGCAGGTTCCCTGCTGTTGAGTCTGCCGTGTTGGGGAGCGAGGCCTGGTGAGGCCTTGTCGACCTTGGGAGGCGGAGGTTGCCGGCGATCGTTCCAGAGCGACTCTTGGTTGTCCCAAGGAGAGTGGTGGGATATTTTTTGCTAACTCTTTAGTTACTAGATCTCAGGCTACTAAGAGGGATATATATATATATATTATTTTGGTTTTGTTCCTTTTTCCCTTCCCCCTTCCCTTTCCCTTGTGAAATTGTATATATATCAGTTGTAACATAAGTGTAAATATATTTATATATATCAATTTAGCTGTCTCTCTCTCATTTCAGGTTTTCTTAGTTGTTTTTTTCTCCCTCTTCTCCCTGAGGTTTTGGGGGGGGAGGGGGAAGACGACTTCTTGTGGTAAGGTTTGGAGACTTGGCAGGGACCCAGTTTCAAACCTTATCACGGACCCTGCTTATTGTCCTAATTTTAAACATTTGAAACTAGTATTGGCTAAAATCATTGGATCCTTGAATGAAATTGTCAAAAAAGATGTTATTGATTTTTGCTCTGCATTTTATATCCTTTTTCTTAGCCATATCTGCATGTAAGTGTCTTCATTTATGATCCTAGGTGTTCTACAATTTGAAGAATATATCACTGTGCTACAACTGTTTCATGATGCTAGGAGATTGATTAACTTTTCATTTGATATTTATACCATTCTTTTTTGTATCCTGAAGTTGCATGTTCTTTTTCTTTTTTCCTTCAGCATAGAACAACTAAACACCACACTGAATACCTCCAAATAGTTTGACAATTACTGCTATGTTGATTTTTCTCTTCATGTCAGTTATTTTCAGTATATATTCAGTAATTTTATAAAATGGATTCATGTAAATTTTATTTTCTTAACTGCTCGTGCTTCTCAGGAATGATTTGTTAAGCAAAAACTTAAATGAACCTATATGGTCTCTTTTGAAAAGCAGGGGAAAATCCTGTAATAGCTTGGACTCATATTAATTGGAACAAGAATAATTTGAAATTTAGAAGAATTTATTATCAAATTTGCAATGGTACCAAGACATGTAGAGAGGGGCATCATATTGGCAAGTAAGATCTCAATGTGACTTAAAAAATTAAATTGGTTAGATAATTATTTTATGCTTGTTTTTATTCACAGGTGCATAAATAGCCTGCAACTTTTCCCACTATATGGACATATGAGGATGTTACGGTGAAGTAAGTCTGGGTGTGTGTTGCATAGGTCATGTCTGAATGTGTGTGTTTTTACCCTGTGACATGTGAAATATCAAAGACCTTTTATTTCCTGAATATTGTAAGGAAGGTTTTAACCCAGATTAGTTTTGATGGTGGACTTTGTCACCCCAGAGCTTGTGTAAGCAGTCTCTTTCAGTGTAATACAGGAAACTGGTTGCTAAGAGGCCTGAGACCTATTTAGCTAGATAATTGAAAAAGTCCACTAGTGACATTTGAAACGCAGTTTGATCCTCTCTCATCATCCTCACTTCTCTTCAGGGTTTGCTACCACATAGTGTATTGGAAGAGAGGGCTTACCTAAGATCAGATAGTCCTGGAGTATTGAAATGAAACATGCTGAGAGGAAATGATGAAATCTGTATTCCTCACACAGCATCAAACAATACAGCTGGATATCTGATGTGATATGATGTGACAGCAAATATGGAAAAAGAGGGCAGGAAAATCACTAAAGCCACCTGAAGTATATTTGCCTCTGGATTACGTGGAAGATCTCAGGTAATGCTTCCTTGAAAAAGTCAGAAATAAGAACAAAAAGACAAGGCAGCAACATTCTTGGAGTAATGATGTATAATATTGAAGCACAGTAACAGTAGACTCCATTATCCAAACTAAGCACAGAATAATGAATGGAAGTTAAAGCAGGGTGATGAAACACTATGTCCAGTGTTAGCTCATACAGATGAATGTCAGTATTTGTGATGCTTTTTCTTACCACAAAAGTAATACATTTTATTACTCTTCAATGGAAGCCAAAATAGGTATCATCTTAAACAAAGCTATAGGATAATTAAATTAGAATAAAGAGTTATTTTATCAACATGATGCTTTGTCATGAAAAAAAGCAGTTTTGAATCACAGGTGCCATGATCCCAAATATATCGAACCAAGACATCTTGACAGCAGAACAATGTTGTTTATAAAAACACAAAATCAAGGGAGGTGTGATTAATTATGCCTGTTCTTGGAAGATGTCAGAATTGATTAGCAGAAAAATGGCTGAATGATTCACCTCCTGCAGGTCAAAGTGATTGCACAAAGCTGAAATTAACATACTTAATACAGGGGTTGCCTCAGCAGTTATCCCACTGCAGAAGAAAGCACAGGAAAGTGATATCAACTACTAGCAACCCCTCTAGCTTGGCTTGTGCTAGCTCTTGATTTCACAAGAGATTAGAGTTCAAAGAATGGTATACCAATCCTTCTTCATGCAAAAGATAGAGATTTTTTTGAATTTCAAGAATAAATGTATTTTGGGTGACTCCTTTTACATCTTTTCTATTCTTTCTAATGTGAGTCTTTTTCAAAAAGCTAAAAAGAAAACATTGCTTAAGTTAAAAAGAAAATGTGCAAAAAACCTACTGATATTAATGAAGCAATAAGATATTTGGGAAGTTAAACTGCATATAGATCAGTATATCTGGAGATTACTCATTCTAGTGTATAGTAAATAGCATATAGTATATGTACAGGAAATAATACATGAATGTATTGAATACTTAGAGTTTTGAAAAAACCTTGGAGGTATGAGAAGTTCTACAAAGCTTATAGAAAAATTGTACCATTGTACCAATCTCCCCCAAAATGTATTTCAGTCAATTTCTTTAAGTATTATTAATATATATCATAATTTTTAACTTCTGACATCGGCCGTGATATTGGCCGTAATTGGAAAAACACTGCAGTTATTTCTAGTTGTTTCTACTAACTTTCTTTTTCACCTATAGAAATGAATTTAGGAATTAATCTATTTTTGTGATATTCCTTGTCCTACTCACAACTGATACTCTTCAACATTCTACCCTGAACATGACTCCTAGACTCCTGAAGATGCTGTAAAAAAATCTGTCTTGCTAAAATGCTGAAGTACTTTGTTGTTGAACACCTTAAGAAAATGCAGAATAGCAGATAATAATTCTATATTGAGTTCAGTGTTTTATATATAAAATATAAACCCATACCTTTTGCCATGAAGATTTAGAGACACAACAGGCAGGTTCTCATTGAGATTAGGTTAGCCTGTTACTCTTGTTGGAAAGCACCTCAGAGCTGCAGGTCTTCTTTGGGCATCAGCTGGAACTGTGTTTAAATGAGGAACAGAAGAAAAAAAGGGGGTATATTAATAGTGCATAGGAAAGCAGAACTCTGATATTTCTGAATTTTGAATTAGTTGCATTAGCAGTGTAGCAGTGTTCTTAGATTGCAAGAAGAAAGCATCTGCATACACACATGCACACCACAGAACCTTGGCTGAAAACAAGTAAAGTGTGGTACTGCTTTAACCGGTGCATGAAATTTAGGAGCTTTGATCTCAGAAAAATTTAGTACTGTAAAGTACTAAAGAAAAGACTTGCAGAGATTTCAGGGGAACAGAGAACATTTAGGCACATCACAGTAAAGACACAGTCAGCAACTCTACCAGTTCAATAAGTAGTTCAGTAGTAGCATTTCAAGAGTCTTTAATTTAATTTTTTTTTTCTCCTGTACTTGGAGGAATTGTGGTTTGGGTTTTTTTGGTCTGTTTTTCCTGTTTATTTGACACATATAGCTCTCCACCCCGGTTCTCACAGCTTTGTACATCTTCCTTTGCAATTCACTTTTCATCTTCAATGAACGTTTATCAGAGCAACATTGAAGCCCAAAAAGTTTGCTGAAGGGACAAATCCCTAGAGCTGCCTTCATCAGACCAACAGACCAGCAGAAACCTGTACTGTAAGTTAGTGTGTTTCTTCTCAGGAGCCAATGAAGCACTGATTCTAAAGGGTTAAAATTAAGTCAAAAAGTACAACCCATTCTCAAAGAAGTGAAACCAAAACACAGCAGATGTCTTGCACCTCATTTTGTCTTGATGCAGATGCTGTTACTTCTAATCGGTTCTGCTAAGGTACTTAACTCTGCAGTGAGTGTTCCTGATTCGTGAGCTCCAACTGCCATACAGTATAGGTAACATTCCGAGCACAAGTAACACTCAGAGCTGATTCTACCAGCATACGCCGATTGACAAAATAGTCTGATGACTCCTTTTTTTATGACACCTTGCTACAGGTACAGACTTTTTCTGTTATTTTCCTCTCTCAACCTAAGTAACCTGCAGCTATCATTCAGAAATCAAGGTTTCTTCTTAGTGTTAATAGCTAAAGTGCATTTCCACTTCAGCAGCAGCGACATCATTAGTGGTTCTTATCTATCATCTAACATCAAGGTTGCAGTCAGGCTTTCCTACAAGTTCTATGGGAAGAGAAATTGTTTTTCATGACAAAAATCTGGAAGAAATGTTTTCAGATTGACACTGGAGTTTTTCTTGTGGGTTTTTTTCCCCCCCGTGGTTGTATCCTTTTGCCTCTGAGAACTGCAACAGCTGAGTACATTAGAGTATTCACACTTTCCTTTGCCTCTTAAACCTGGCAAAATGGCTACGTGTCTAACTTTATGCCTCTTTTGAACCCAAGTTTGCAAAACAAGCTATGAAAAACAGAAATCTTACATAGTGACTTTGCAGTTTAGCTAAAAGTGTAGTAAAATAGATGCTCCTCATTTTATCCTTTAATTTTACTATCTGACTCACTTAAGCCAACTTTGAATGAAAACTATATGTACACACACACATATGAATTGTGCCCAACGATACGAATTACTCTTGCCACATTTTCTTCCCATATATGACACCTGCAATGAGGTACTGAGCCCTGCTCAGCACTGAATTACTCATTTTCAAAATTCTTGCTTTTAGAGAAGGTGTTTCCAGAATAAGCAGCTCAGATCAGTAAGGGACATGGAAACCTAAATTCCAAATAACATATTTTCTTTGGTAGTGAGATAACAGGTAGCTAACAGAAACTCGAGCACAAAGATGACCAGGTCTAGAGTAATTTGAGAGATAGGGTGTTTTGTTGGTGGTAGTTTTTTTGTTTGCCTGAGGTTGTTGGCAGTTTTTTCTTTGATGTTTTGTTAATGGTGCTTCCTTTAAATTGCTTTAAATGGCATGAAAATTTACAATTTTTTTTAAGATAATTGCGGGCTCTATAACTATACATTTTCTGCAGAGTGTGGATCTGCTGGCTGCAGTTGTACCTTGCTTAGGCTTTAAATTACAGGTGAGAAAGTAAAGTGCCTACTTGAGAAATTATCTTAAACATTGCGTCTTCGCTTTGCCAGGCTCCTGCAGTGAACACTGCAGAACAGCAGGAGGTTGCAGAATGCAGATAATGCAGAAAGAAAACACACTTTCTACTATTCTGCCTTAATCCTATTAAGAGCAAACATCAGGGCAAAAGAACAATGTGGGTGGCATTATACCAGATGCTTTTATCACCTGCTGGAAGACTGTAACTTTACAATGTATCTCTTATCAATTTAATAAAAGAAATAATTTTTTTCTGTCCAGATATAAGAGAGTTTTAATGCTCCAAACTAATGTTTAGATTTTCTTAGTAATACCACAATTCTCTGGAGTGTGAATAGAAAGAAAATCTAATTATTTCATCATCTAATTCGATGCCTTTCATAATTGTTAATGAATTTAACATCACTGAATCAATTCAACAAGGATCCTCTAAATCCAGGTGTTAAGCTCAGCTCAGTGCTGGGACTAGCAAGCATTGTACACAAACCCCTTCCTGCAGTGAGCTGATTAGCTAAAATGTTGCTAATATTGGCTTTTTCCATGAATCCAGGAGCTGGTGAGTGACTAGGTGGTTAAACCTGGTCTAAGCTCAGTGGCTGTGTTTCTGCAGACAAATTACACCATAATGCTACTTGCTACTTGATTTCAAAAGAGGTAAGTTCAAAGTTAAATATGGCCAAACTAATTAGTGCATTAAACTGTTTTCCACACTACATCTTTGAAATGCTGCATCAGACAGTAGCAGGTGGAGGACTGAAGTCAGCAGGACTGAGAAGACAAAGATTTGGAAGACGATCAGGAGGATGAAACTAGCTGGAAATACCAGCTTCAAAAAAACCGCCCTTAGATCCATACATACCTGAGGATGTTTCACTATTACATTGACATTGAGGAGCACATATAGCTCTACCGGAACAGGGACTTTTATCCCCTCTGAGCTCCAGAGGCAGAAACCCACAGTCAATAAGGTGATGGGCCGCCTGCTTTGGAGATCCAGCTGGAAGGGGAAAGGAGGCAGTGTTCTTGCACCTACTCTCTGTTGTCTTCTTGTGCAGACAATGAAGAGAAAAAGGCAGTTTGGTGTGCTGCTAGAAATGGCTCCAAACCATTGAAACCATTTGGATTTGTCAAAAGCTTGGCAGATCTCTGCTGCATCTTGTGTCTGAGTTTCAGCTGTGCTCTGAAGTCTTTATGTAGCTGTAACCAGACTGTCATTCGGAAATTGGCTTGCAATTTAAGACTTATAGGGTGGAGAGACATCACACAAGACTTCAGGTGAGCAGAGAAAGTGAGCACAATGCACCCACTGACATAAGGCAATTACTAAAATTCCAGCAATATTTGAAATAATGATTTTAGGCATCATCTTGCCACATTTAAGGTCTTCTTTTGCTGGTATATGTACCCAAAGAAGCAAGAAAAGTCATATGAAAAGTCTTATTAAATTAAAAACAAACAAAAAAAGAAAGTTGAAATCCCTTTCAGCGGGGTTATATTACATCGCCACTGGAGATGAACAATAATTAAGAACAACAAAAAACTGACAGATTAACGTGACAGTACACTGGAAAGGAAGGAGGCAATTCAGTCGAATCACTGACTCAATGCTTAATGCCTCAAGTCCCTTATCATTTAAACCAGTGTGTAAACTTCTACTGTGTTTGGCATCAGAAGGAAATTTCATGGCAGTTTCTTTAGTAGCAAGAAAAAGCTGGACCATCACTGGCCCTTAGCAATAACTAACACAGAAACCACAATGCAAGTTTGTTCAATGATTATGCCAAGAACATGATGCTAGCACAATAGCAGAATAATTAAAAAACTATCAAGATTTGGCTCTCAAGTCTGACTCACCCTTGAAAATACTGTTTAAACTTGATCATCACATTTCAGAGCTCTTTTATTAATATAACTGTTATTTGTGCTCGTTTTTCTAAACGACTTTAGCAAACCGACAACAGCTATGGCAAATACAAAGGTTGTCTATAAGATTTGAAAATGCATCCTTTGTCTCTTTACAGAGAAAAAATATGACTCATTCCATTTTACTTTTTTTCTTTTATTATTTTTCATAGAAGAGGGCCATGTCATTACAATTCTCATCCACAGATGCATATTGCTGCCATTGGAAAGATTGAGGCTTGGTGTGGAAGAAAAGGCCCTGCTTCCCACAGACAGGAAAATATGCTTTTCACCTACATTTTTTGACATTAGAGAAACCAAGAAATGACAACATTGCAGTTTTCATAATCTCACTGTGGCCCATAGCTGGTGACATTATCACACAACCCTTGTTAAGCATTCTTATGCCATTTTTTAAAACTGTGATACCTCACATAACACTATACACAGTTGTATTGAGCAATAATATTTAACTGGCATGTCTTTACCTAAGCACTGCTGAAAAATGTGAAAACTGCCAAACGGACAGGTTTGCCAATCTCTAGATTTTATTGTGGGTATCAGAATGTTTATTGCTTTTCTTAAATATCTAGTAGCACAAGACCTGTGAGCAAAGGGTAACTTCTTTCCCCTTTAAATTAAATAATAGCAAGTAATTTGATTCATTTGCAATCAATTCTATCTGCTAGTTGAAGAAAACGGATCATCACTGCAGTGTGCACTATGGAGATACGGAAAGAAGGCAAAACTTTCAAAACATTTTGCTATTTAAAAGTGAACCTTTCAAGGGAGACACTGATTTGACTACTGAAAGTTTTCAGTGGTAATAAAGCACTACTTTATTTCCCTTTTATGCATGCACACTCTGAGGATGCTATGGGTATATCTATATGGGATGATAAGACTCTGAGTTAAATAAAACCTGCTGAAAAGCTCAAAAGTGCCAGCTGAGGTATGGAGAAACTTTGGATCAAATTAAGGAACAATAAAGCTTGTTCTGAATGTTGAGAACAGGACTTAAACAATCTTACACAAATCAGCATGTCTACTTTCTGAGCCCAGAAGTGGAACCAGCTTAGGCATTGCTGCACCATATACTCCAGAGCTCCCTATGCTGAGGTCAAAGCATGTGCAACCATAGCAAAGGATAAAGTCGTGTTTGCAATGGACCCCAGGTAAAGACAGAGCTTAACCTAGATGGAATGGATGAATCCTTCACTGGTCCATTATATCTATAGCATCAAACAAGGATTTGGGCCCCTGTTTTCCCTGCTAGTTTACACACCTTGCTCTTTTTTTTCAAGGCATAGGTATATGTGTTCTTATACCTAAAGCTCCTATTGCACAAATAAAATTGACCTAAGGCAAACACTCTATGAAAAAAGCAAAGTTTATTATTGTTCAGCTTTTGATTCAGCAAGAAATAAACTGCCACCTTTGTATGCCATTACCAAAACATCTGGTTTGCATGAAGGAACTAATTCAGCAGTGTCAATGACTGCACGACTAAATAGTACTGGGCATGTTCCATGCTGCTTCTTCCTTACATATAAAAGGATTCATGGTCTTTGCTCATTTTCTTCTGGAGTGCTTTACTGGTTTAGGTACAGAACATGAGTTTACAGCATTTAAAACAGCATAACAGTGTAGATTACGTGTGTAGAAAGGTTTATTTTTGATTAAAATTGTCTTATTTAAATTTGATTCTATGCAACTTCAACTAAACTGAAAGAAGTCCAATTTAAAATGATGAGTTTTCAGTCTTCACTGATTTGGTGAAATTGTTTGAAATCATACGTCAAATTGATCACTACTGTTTTTTATATAAATAAACACTAAAGCTAGATTTTCATGTGCCCTACATCAGCATGGATAATTTAGCTTGAGGCTTGAAGCACTGGCATTCGGTGCTGCCAATAATTTATAAAAAAATGTTAACTTTCTGTGTATGTAAATGCCCACCTAAAGTGGAACGCCATTCCTTTCACCATCTGTGATCAGATTCACAAGTCAGTCTGTCCTTGGCTTACACCATACAGACGCCTAAATCTGTTAGACAGATCTCCTAAAGCACAATAAAAGTGGTCACAAAAATAATAATCAGAGCTACTCTGCTGATTAGAGTGAAAGATATCTGTATATGAAGTAGAATAAGAAGTTGTACCATTTTGGCAGCACAAAGCAGATTAATTAGTTCTCCCTCTTGGTGGCCTCTAAGTAAAGAGGGCAACGAAGCTGGAGAAGGGTCTGGAGAGTAAGTCATATAAGTGGCTGAGGGATCTGGGCTGGTGTATCCTGGAAAAAAAATGAGGCTCAGGGGAGACCCTACCTCTCTCTACAGCTACCTGAAAGGAGACAGCAGCAAGATGGGGTGTGGCCTTTTCTCCCAGGCAACTATCAATAGGACAAGATGAAATGGGTTCAAGCTGTGCCAGGGGAGGTTCAGGTTAAAAAATTAGGAGGAATTTCTCCACTGAAAGGGTGGTTAAGTGTTGGAGTGGGTTGTCCAGGGAAGTGGTGGAGTCACCACCCCTGGAACTAGTTGGCATAGTAGTGTTTGGTCAGAGGTTGGACTCAATGATCTTGGAGGTCTTTTCCAACTTTAATGATTCTGTGAATCTAAAATCACTTTATAGTGTGTATTTGAAACCACTGCTGGATCAAATCTTGTATAAATTCATTGCATGATTTGTGTGCATTACAAATGTTTTCTCAGTTCCATTTGTAACACAAAGAGAAATTAGTAATATTTTCACATATTTTTACAGATGTTTAAGTTGTATGGGACCTCTTGAGATCCTGTAGTCCAACTACAAGCAGGATCAGACAGACCCAACACTCCTGGAGATTGTCCAACCAGGTTCTGAATATCTTCAGGGCTGGTGACTCCACAACATATCTGGACAGACTATTCCAGGGTTTGACTATCTTCAAAGGAAAAATTAAATTTATTATGTTCAGATGTAATTTCTTCTGTTTGTTTTCTCTTGTCCTGTCAGTGGGCAATACCAAGAAATGGCTGGCTTCCTCATCTTTATCTCTCACATCAGGTATTTACATGTCTTGAGAAGATATGAGACTTCTCTTTTCCAGACTGAAAAGTTCCATCTCTCCTGTCCTGGTCCTCCTCCCAAGGGTAATTCTTGGTCCAAAACTTCCCTCTGGTCTCAAGGGTGTGGCCAGGATCCCTAAAGGACAGTTTTATTGGTAAAGATCTTTTTTAACTGGGAGGGAATTTTTCTCTCGCAGTTAGTGTGAAGTGCGTCTGGGATCTTCCCTCTATCACTGCCAGAAACCACTTTTATGGTTCGGGAACTAAGTTTAGTCTGCTACAGTTTAACAGGGCCTTGCTACAGGCTTAGTTCATCAAAGAGTAGACTGAGGAATACTCCTACTTGAACTGCCACTGTGTAGTATGGACAGTTTATTCACCCCTTCAGATTTCAGGCAAAGGACTGAAAAACACATCCAGAACAGCCTGGGGACCTGATCTGTAGCTGGTGATAGCTTCAAGTACAAACGATTAAGGAAGGAGTAATGATCAATGCAGTGAGAATTATTAGTGGACAGCTTCCAAATAAAGCAAGTTAATAAAAATGGAGTTTAATTAAGTCATACTCCCTGTGTCTTATCTCTGCCTGCATGCCTGATGCAATGGCTTTCATTCAGGTAACCTGTTTGGAAAGCACAAAAGAAAAGAGAGTAGTTTCTTACCTCTACTGGAAGAAATTAAGTAGGAAAAGGGGTTACAAGAAATTCTACTGGGAATGTGGGGGTTTTATGATTTCTGTGGAAAAAATGAACTCTGACATACTTTGCATTAATACTTTTTGGGTATAGAACTGCTGAAGAGTGATACTTCATACTTTGGGTTCCGGAATGTATGAGGCTACAATTTCTCAATTTCTATGTGTTCCAATCAGTTAAAAATATAATTACCATCTCAATAAATGCTTTCAGTAACTTTGCTAATGTCCCTCTTTCCTGTACTCATTAAGTACTCATTGAAGCAATATTCTCCTGAAGATGGCATGAGAAGCATCTACCACCATTTCTACCACCATTGTCATTCAACGGCAAAAAAAATTCATGCAGTGGGTACTGTTTTTAGATGGAAGATGGAAATGCTGAAATAAATAGAGACTTTTGGTAGGTAGAGCCTAGTCTCCCATGTAATTACTGTGAATTTTATGTATTACCTAATAGTAAGAATAATTTAATTTATATATGGCTGTGGGATAAGTTTTCATATTTTTGACTGTAATAATAAAATTTATCTTTGGTATTTCTGCTAGAAAAAAAAAAAGTGCCTAATTTTTCAGAACTTTTCTTTCTCGACCATCCAGAAAAATAAAATCTGTCCTTTCAACCCTTCTCTCACATTTATTCTCTTTACTTGGGACTTTATTGCAAAAATTTTTAAATGGAGTCCAGGCATAGATCTAACAAGTAGGAAGAGAGAAGCTAGAAAAATGGGTGTCTGTCCACTGACACAGTGCATGATGTCCTCTCTACTCCTGTCTCCAAAACATCACCACTGGCAAAGTATTAAAGAGATTTCACTATAATTTTTCCAGAACACTCCAGTTTTTATTTTATTTTCTTTATTTCTATTTGTTCTACTGCATCCATTGTTAAAATACTGTTGACATTCACAGAAGAGAAGGAGGGATACCTTTTCCTTTCTGAAGGTATATGTTCTGTGAATAAGGTGGGGGACTAAGGATTTTTTTTTTAACATTACATTATCAAAAAGATGTGGAGAATATGGGATTGTGCTGAATATTAAAATATTTTATGTGCGTTAATGTTAAGCTCTACTTGCCTCTCTTTTAATTAATCAGACGGGATTATATTTATCTTGCTCGGAGGTGAGACAATGAATCTTGCACAAGCACTTAAGCACTAAGTATCAATGGATTGGCCACATAACTAAGGAAATAATTTGGTTATGGAATGTGGAGTTTCTGCCAGAACTTTGCTAATTACAGAGAATGCTTAGGAGCAGTTGTCAAAGAAAATTGTAAGCATAATATTTGCTTAGAAGAGAAAGGTTGAGAGCTAGTCAGTCTAGTAATATCTTGGAGGGAGTTGAAATCTAAGAGAAGAATCATTTCATGAATGGAAAACAAGATGGCCTATTACTTTGTTATGTGATTGAGAAAAACTTGCCATCAGTGACACAATTATTTATAGTTCCAGGGCTTCCCATGAAACAGTTAAATCCCTTTTTTCCCCCAACTCTTCTGCTATGACTTCTGTAATGTGCCCAGAGCTGTAGGGAAATATCTGTGCAACTTCCACAAAAAGTTTGTGTTTGAAAGATCTTACCTGATGACAAATTTTGACTTCTGATGATCTTTAGGCCATGACTATAGGAAACTCTACCACACACTTATCCCAAGTGTTTGCAAATTTCTGTGTTTGTCTTGTTACCCTACAACAGACTTTCTGTATCGTGTCATCATTGAATATCAGGTTTTGAGGCTCTGCTGTTCTATTTTTTCTCCAGTAATTAAAAAATCTGTTCAATAGTGGTCTCTCTCTCTACTTATCTCTTATACATGAAGTGTGTCACTCCATCCATGACACCTACCCAGTTTGAGTTCATTTAACTTGAACATAATCAAGTGGTTTTTTCACAATTGTATTAGTACCCCACTGATGCATATAAAAGGATTGAGAATTATACTTTCAGTTGATTTCTTCCTTGACAAGCATTTCTAAATTACCACTTGGCCTGTTTTTAATCAGATTTGAATTTCTGTCAGGCTGAGATGTATTCTGTGTTTAATGAAGCAAATTGTTGATTAAGGCCTTTGATATCATTAAAATTCTTTGGCCCTTATTTTCCATTCTTTTTACCTCTGTTATGAGAGAATTATGCTGGTTTGGAATGATGAGGTTGACAGTGATATTTGTAGCAGACTTAGTCTTTATTGCCCTGTTTGTACAGCCTTTATTACACTAATACAATATACTCTTTAGAACACTAGTGCAATTTTTTTCTTCTACAGCATAACCAGAAGTGGTCCATATATTCCCTTCAACATCCTAACTGTCAAACCTTTCAACCTCAAAATAAATATCAAGAAAAAAGAAAAAAGTAAGTAGTTTTGTGCAATCAGTGTCCACAAAATTGTACATCATCCTTTCTCATTGTTGTGCAAAAGATAAAATGACTAGTTTGATACCCTTTATCTCAATTAAGTGCAGGCTAGGTGTTATTTATGAGTTCCATATCATTCTTGCTTTTGGTAAAGATTATTTACACCCATCCTAACTTTACCCATGAGCTATATTAAGGCTTTAAATGTAATTGAATATCATCCTAAATTTAACTGGAAGTCACTTTCTGGTGTCCAGTCCAGTTCCTACTGTAGGAAACTGTTAGGTACTATCCATTTTCTAAATTTATTAAAAAAAATCTTGACATTAAAAGATTGAAAATTGGAAAAACACCCCCTAGAGCCTATAGTCTATTGCTATTTTTGCTATTCTGCTTCCCATTTACTAACTTTTTCTTTCAGTAGTTTTAATATGCACTGGGTACATGGCCAAGTTAGGCTCCTTTACTTTTTATATCATAATTTTTTAGTCAAACATGGTTTTTTTTGCTGCAGTGATTACCTCCTGCTGTATGCACAGACAGCAGAACTGTCCTACACTTACTTAGACTATTATAAGGAGATGTTATTTGCACTTCATATGGTAATATCTAAGTTCCTTTTCTTTGCTTTCTCTGTGTTTGCTCTAGCATAATCTCATGTTTTCTGAGTACAGGTGATACGGGTTTTATTCACCCTTCCACGTGAGCTTTTTATGATAATATTAATAGTTCTCCATCTTCACAATACCCTATCAACTGATACATTCTTGACTTTTTTTTTAATTATACTTTGCTGTTGAATGATAGTTTTCCATGATTACCTAATGGCACAGAATGCAATTCTCTTTTCTCACTTCTAACTGATAAATTCTATTTCAGAGCAGAAATTCTCAGTATTAAGTGCATGACCTTGCATCTTATTCTCTTAGACAGTGTTTTCATTTTTTTGAATCTTCTGATCCTCTGCAGTATGAAGGTTATCACTCAGCTTTCCCTCATCTCCAGATGTCTTAAGAAGACTTCCACTCCTTGTCCTAGAGTTCCACATTTATTGGAATTTTTAAGTGGCTTCAAGATCTACTGAGGAGCTCTGCTCTATATATACTCTACATACTCAGATAGTATATTTAGACCTACTCATTTTTGTCCCCTTCCCCAATAATTCAGTCTCTTCTCCATTTGACAGGATTTTATTAATCCCTCTTCAGCTGTAGTAATAAAATTTATTGCATGACATCCCATCAGATGATTTATACTAGTCCAGAGAGATTAGATCAATTGCTTCTCATCTGACAACTTATATAGTAGCTCTTCATTTGAACAATAAATAAAGGTAAGATTTGTTTAAATAAATGTCCAAATAATAACACAGAATTGTATACTAATGCAACCCCCCCAAACTAGAACACTTAATTTTCTTTTTAAGTCTTTGATGAAAAAAAAAGGGTTTGATGCCAAAATCCTTCATTCTTTAATTTGTTGAATACATTTACATAGAGCTGAAAGGAAAAAAAAGATTCCCTTTTGTGATTTATTTTGATGTTTGTAAAACTGTTCTCACTCTGGCTTGGATCAAAATACAGAAATTTTCATGTTTGCTTGGAAATAGTATGGGATTTTGGTGTCAGGAACATCTACCTGGCTTTCTATCCTGTGGCTCCTGGAAGATCCGGAGCTAGGAGTCATGGCACCCAGCAGGTGCTTTATTGAGGAACCACAGAGATGAGCTGGCAGGACACCAAGAAAAGTTTCAAAGCTTTTCTGGTGGCAGATTTCCAATGGGATTTCAGCACAATTGGACTATTTTAGCAAAAATTTGCATTCTGAGGAAACAAAAAATCCGAAAGTAAAAATATTTTTTCTGAATTTTTTGACGAACTTTAATGTTAATTGTTCTTGCTATGGGAGAAAGTAGATAATCTCTGGGTGATACACAGAGTACAAGTTATTTACTGTGTTGGTACTTTCTCTAAACAGACTTCTGACATGTCCTAGTGGGGGCTTGATGGCACTAAGGACCCACCTGTCCCTGCCCAGTTTCCGTGGGGTTTCACCCCACCCTGCCCAAAGCCCAGGACCCCATTGCAGCCTCCCAGGACCATCAGTCCCTGTCTCATCAATGCTGAAGAAGGTCTGGTCTCCTGCTCCCCACAGCTCTGTCATGCCCAGCCATGGGGACACATGATAAAAGACCTCCATGGCTTCCAGGTTAAGTTGATGCTGACTTGCCAGATTGATACTTTGATGAGATGTGCTTTTAACCTGGTTTTCTAGCCAGGTTGTAACCCTTTCTGTTATCATGGGTATACTGAGATCTCAGAGCTGGCAGCAAGTCTTAGATGGTTAGTAAGGTCCATATTTATCACAACTCTTGCTGTAGACAAGAAGGAAACAGGTTTGGAGAAGCAAGGTGCCTTGCCAGTGTCACAAGAAGACACTAGGTCCTCACAAAATTTAAACTTTTCTCACAAATAGCAATCTCACAAACTCATTGTAGACTATAACTTGTTCTGGATTTATATGGTTTGATGTAAGTGAATTAATTTGATTTGGAAGTCTTGTCATAAGGCAAAATTGAGGCCATAAAGTACTTAAACTGTAGCTATATATGTTCTATTTTGATAAACCTAAAAAATTGGTCTAGGATTAAAACCAAAATTATTCCTTATTATTATCTGCTGTAAAGCCACAGTTGGCAGGATTATTAACCCCATGTAAATGTCTGGAATAATGTCCACTTGCAAATTTTAGAAGAACTATAAACTCTAATATTCAATGCTTAGAAAAACTTCATTCTACAAAGTTGATCCAACTGAAAAGTAATAACCTAGGTAGCTTTTTTATAAAAAAGGTTTTTTTCTTCAGTTCACATAACGTTCCCAGTTCAGTTTAATGTAGGATCAAATTTATGAGCTGGAGCACTGGACTGAAGAGGAAGATAGATATTGCAGAATGCTGAAAAACAACCAGGATATAATGAGACAACAATGTGAGTATTTAAGACGGCATTGCCTGCAGAAAAGACATAAACTGATGAATAACCAAATAGGTTAAGTGTAGCTTTTTTTTCTTATGTTTACAAACCTTTCTAAATATGCTACCTATTTCCTTTTGTCTATAAATTAAACTGGTGCTGACTCAAAGGTATAGCTCTTAGACAGAAGGCAATCTGCTCCCTTTTTGTGGTAGTCCATTTAGCTGGAGCTATAGAATATTCATATCTAGCTTGGATCTCCAATGTGTTTCTTGGTAGTAACTCAAAAGTTGTACTTTCAAGGCTGCAGGAATCAGTTTGAGAATTTAAGAAACAAAGATGAAAGAATATAATTTCTCAAATGTTCCATACAATATTACAGTTATTTAGGAAATGCACACTAACAACAATTATAGTCCAGGTTGTAAAATTTTTAAACTGAAAGTTGCAACTAAAACAGTATTCGGGGCTTCATCTCAGCTTCAAATCAAATTCACATTTCAGAATATTGATATTTCCTTTCACATCTACAGTTACAAAAATATTTTTTTATCCTACCTAATATACATAATATTTAAAGCTTATGCTCCAAAACATAAACCATTTATTAAACCACAGGAGGGATAAAGAAATGTGTCCTGTCAGCAATTTATCCTGTATTTGTCAATGCTGGAACTTCTTGGTGCTTTCTGAGTCATCTGATGCTAAACACAGTGAGACAGCATACCGAATAAAACAGGCTAATGGTCTGATCCAACCTGGATCAGCTTTTATGAAGCTAAGTCACAAACGGAGGTGGGTTTTCCTATAGATAACAATGGCAATTACATGCTTCTTAGTACAGCTTGACCTAGTTTTCCTTTGATTTTTGCAGAAGGTGACAACTAAAGCTAATCTATGACAAGTATTGTTAAAACACAAGTATTGCAGCATTCTAGAACCATGTAACAGCAAACACTGTTGTTTCTGTTGTCTCCAAATATCTAAGTCTCTATACATGTGCAAATTTTCTTTTGTCTTTTTATCTCCTAAAGTATGGCAACACTAACTCATTTCAGTTCTGTATATTGCCACAGAATATATACTGACTGTTTATTGCCCCGTCTGTCTCTCTAATGCATTTATAAACTCAGATAACTGCTGTACTGGGAATTAGACTGCATCCTAGAAATTACGACTTTGAATGGACTAAAGAATGCTATTTTTTTTTTTCCACTTTTTTTTAAATTTTTTTTATTTTCACTCTAGAAAATATTCTTTTCATCTCCATTTGTTTTTCTTAGCTGAGAAAAAATGAGTGAAGACTTCAGAGGTTGTCTTCTCACTATTACTTCCTAGCAGGACTGTGAGATCTGAAATATTTCTTGAACCAACCTTACTGTGCTTTTATTCAGTCTTTTTGATCAGTTGGTGTGCCCTGCAGAGATGCTATGTTACTCCAGTGATTTACTATCTTTACACTCCTGAAAAATAAGGAAATCAATAATATTAAATAAACTTCTAGTGTTCACCTTCTGTAGAGTTTGAGTGCTTCGTGTCTTCATGAAATATGTTTTTCTTAAAATGTAAGCTCTTCTGGCTATAAATTGTGGTGTTTTATGTCTTAAAAATTCTGGATACCTTTATTCATCTTTAACAAAAAACAGCTTTGGCAATGTGTTAGGTGGCTAACCTTGCAGTGCATGGAGAGAGGCAGGCACTGTTAACTGGGGTGCACCTGTCCAGAGTGCTGGGCAAAGAGCTGCCTAATCAGGCTGGTGGGGACTGCAGAGGTGGTAACTTGCATTTTTCTCCTCTGTTGTCTTCAGCACCCATCTGGGGTTGAATGGAAAGATTTACATTATCCTACGGTCCTTAGGCTATCATTAGAGCTCCTCTAAAAACAAGGAGGGCTAGGGCATGTCTTTGTTTCAAAAAAGCTACCAGTGAAGATGATATTTGAGTAGGATGAGTTTACTTGTTTGTGGAGGTGGGAGGCCTGGGTTCAATGCCTTCCTTTGCTTAAGAAGGTATATTTCACACTTAACTGAAATTTCTTTAAACACCAGCTGTCCTGGGTTGACCTTTTTTTGAACTTCTTTCATTTTGCAAAAAGCAATAAAAGATTCATTGCCTCAGTGGCACGGATAAAGGAAGAATGCCTGGATCACAGGGCAGCACCCAGCATACCCAGGGAGAAGAAATAATAGCAGAAATGCCAAGTCAAAGTAAGGAAAATCGAAACATTAAGGCTCTGTCTACATTAGCAATTTGGTTTTGGTGGCAGTGCAATACTGAGACAAATCCCTTGGTTGCCCCTAACAGTGGTTTGTTTCACAAAGAGGTTTAGATACATACAAATGAGACTCCTTTCAAGGATAATGACATTAGAAACTTTGCTTCAGGTGCTCACCAAATGCAGTCTAGCGTCTAATGGGAAAATAATGGTCCCAAGCAAAGATTACTTCTTCCAGCAGATCGAAATCACATGTGGTGAGGTACCAGGTCCAAGAAACTGACTAGCTTGAATTAAACCCCCAAATTACATTTATTATAGATGTAGAATTCTCAGAAATTCCTTTGATCTTCTCTGCTCCTCTAGTGCTGAAGTTTGGATCAGTAGATAAATAAATTCACATGATATTGGACCAAGAATGCAAAGTTAGATTTTTGAAATAGATGGGAAGAAAGGAAAATGGATGCTTCCTAGATACCTCTAATATTACACTCATTTTAAAGTGATATGCAGAAAACATTTGTTAAGATAGGAGCCATTGAACTGAGAGGCAATGGGAAACAAGAAGACTTTAAGTACCATTAACTCATTTTAATGTAATTTTCTTTAGTTCAATTGGTTCTTGAACTAACAGCCCTGAATACAAGATAACACATAGTTTTTCATTGAAGATATATAGGCTACAAGTACACACTTATGTTCCAGCTATTGAAAGTGTGGTTAATAGAATTTCTGAATGCTTTCTGATCATTCCTTTTGATACTTACACGGTCATTTGGGGAAACTACATTATGCATTTTTAAAATGCCTCAATGACCACTTGTAAATTATTTCTGTTGTTAGATGTAGTTCTCTTTTCAAATGCAAATGAATTATTTAATAGGATATATTTCAGTAAAATCACTATTTTTCTTTTACAGTTACTGTTTTACCTTTTTAGATAGTCTCCTGAGAAAAAAAATCTGGCAATTTAAAATCACATAGAAAAGTAGATCTTGGACTAAACCCTATCAGTTTTTAAACAGAACTCGTTTTCAGTTACATTGAAATGAAATGCTGATAAAAACAGTAGTATTAAAAGTATTTTACTGTATTTTGGAATGCTCTAAATCAGATACTGTAATCTCAAATTGCATCTATATTCATATGCTTTATCTCCTACTTCTGGCTTGGTTTCAGCAGTTAATAAGAGAAGAAATATATAAAACAGAAACAATACCTAGAAATTCATAGTTTCTTGGAAATCAGGATCAATTATAATGGTATTCATAAAATTTAAATCTATCTCAGAGAATAGTTGACCCATTTAGTTGATAAAGGCTTTGGAAAAGAGGGTGTGTTCAGCAATGCATATTTCCAGGATGACTAGAGCCTTGACAGAGGCTTGCAGAGACTTGGGTAAACAATATTTTCAGACAAAAACAAGGAGTTTAATCCAATAAGGAGAACTACAGAACATCCTATTTCATAGCAGTGCTTGACTCAGAAATACCTTGTTCCCAGAATGACATCCAAAATCTAAAGTTAGGTGCATGGGAGGAAGAAACATCAAAAGAGGAGATCAGAAATGCAACTACTGGGTAGGGCAACCTCTAAACCTGGCTGATAGAAAATGCTGGGAACATCCCGAAATTTTGCCACAGGGCAGAAATGAGTACTTGGCACAGGGTAGAAGGCTCACATCTCTCTCTAAGCACAAAGCACATAAAATTATATTTCCTAATGTCTGTGTAACTTGACCTTTTATCTCCATGTGATGGAGTGAGCAGGCATCTTTCATGTGAGGACAATGGAACAGTTGCTCAGGCAGCATTAAATCTGAAGGTTAGTGCAGTATGCATGGAAAGGCACAGGTTCCTTTAATCTATGATAAGGAACTGAGTGTGTTGTGTACAGCAGATTACAAGATGATTGCATAGGTTGAAGCATTTTATTCACAATGTACATGTAAAAATCATAAGCTAAAATTTGTCATGAAAATGTGCATATCTATATTTACAAGCAGGCTTTCACAATTAGAAAATGTAATATATCCTGTAATCAACAATGACATGGTATTCAGCTACTGGAAAGTGCAAATTGCCAAACTCTGGACCAACTACTTTTTGTATGGAACAACAAATAGTATTAGCTCTTGGAGGAATGTAAATTAAATAATAGGAAAGGAATTACTACTAGCTAACCATGTAACTAAGGAGGAAATGTAATGAATACTTAAATACTGTTTTAGAAATCTATCACGTGGTCAAATCAGGCCACAGCTGCTAGTAAGTCACACAGCATCCAGAAATGAAGTGACAGGTACTTCAGATAAAAGAATAATATGCCAAACAGTTCATATGCACATCATATCACCCAATTTCAATCTAATCTTCCATGAGCTTAAAGAGTATTGAAATAAATACGAAAGTTTTCCTTCTGCCACAGCAGTAGAAAAGTAGAACATTTTTTTTGTGTGTGTTAGTAACAACTTACATTTTGCATCATGGTGACATTGGAAAGCCACATCTTTCTGTGTTGGATAAGAGCCCTACCAACCATTCATAGAAGTTACTTCTGTTCTGAAGATCTTACAATCTAAGCATACAAGCACAGCTGATAGGTAAAACAAAAGGTGGGGAAGGACAAGAAAACAAGAGACACAGGAAAGTAATACGATACCATTCAACATCAATCTGTTATAAAGAAATATATTCATATCTCTTATATCTCTGGCTGGGCTAGGACGTAGTTGGTAAAGGAACATATTTTTAGGCAGCAAGGCTACCGTTCAGATTGCAAGATACTGTCCTGCTTTCAGAATTCAAGAATCGTCATACTGTGTGTGTTTTTTTCCTGTAGGACTTTCCTTCAATAAATCTGTGGTTGACTTGGAAATAAAATCTTAGCATGTTGTAAAAACTGGTTAGTTAGCTGACTTAGGTTAGTATTCAGCAGCTTTTCTCTTAGAAAGAACATGTGGTTCAAATAAGTCACAAATAGACCTAACAGAAGAATCTGGGGTATTGTTAGTTAGGAATTTGCATTACAAGTGAGCTATTGATGAATGACAGGAGACACAAGGTGTCTCTATTAAAGGTAATGTGATGATTAGTATGCACTGTGAAAAATCTACAAGTTCAGTTTTGGAAGCAAAGAGGTCTGGACAATTTTTCTTCATGATTAGCTAAAATTAATCTTGGTATGCGAAAGTTTAGAAGGTCATCCATTCTTATAAGATTCAACGCACTTTAGGTTGTGTTTAGATACTGAAACTGTATAATCCAAGCCATTCGTGTGTATATATACATATATATATATATAAACATGTGCAAAGGAAATTTATATATATATATATATATATATATTCCTTTGGATAAACTATTTATTGAAAATGTCTCACAGTTGTTCATAGTTTTTAATCTGAAATAAGTGAGGCTGGTTGGACTGTCTGAAAATACTACTTCTCTCCACCTGGAGTGAGATGTGGGAGGGGGGCTTGGACTCGGGAATTGGATTTTTAGGGGTCTCAAACCACAACACCAACGTGACCACTTCTGTCTTTATATATGTCATATTGTCATCTTGCTTCTCTTGGAGACTAGGTAAGATTAGATCTTCAGAAGATTAGATCCATCTAAAGTTACCAGCTAATGGCCTTGTCCTCTTTAACAATAAATAATTTTGGAATGAAACTCTGTCTTTTCACTGCATAATGTAAATTTTTCTTCTATCTTACAGATGTGTATCTTGAGCATCAGGTACAAAGAGGGGTATAAAAATCTCCAGCATATCATCTCTATTCCCTTAATCTGGGAATGGTTCCTTTTGAATTTAGTTTCCAAAATATTTCAGTGAGGAAAAGTTCAAACAAACTAGTTCCAGAATTGCTTTTTTTCCCCTTGTTTCTTTTAACACCTTTATCTGAATTTTATATCAGTGCATAAATATTTTTATTCACTCAGAATTACCTTTTCGGGAATAAGTAATTTAAAAAGTCATAATTTCTAATCCTAGGGAATATGTGCAAAAGCATAAATTAGTGACATTGCTCCTGTGGTAGTCATGCTGGTATTTTCTAACTTTTTTTTTTCTGACTTTTTTGCCTTAGTAATGTTCTTCTAATATAGATTTTGTATGTGTAATATATTTTATTATTCCTTCTTCCTTTCCATAATATTTATTCAGCTGTAGTCTGCAAATTGGCTTTGTATGCTTTTGTGTCTTTAAATATTTGCTCTTATAGGAAGACTCCTACATGTACATTTCTGGTGATGATTCTAATGAGGTACCCCAGCCTTCAGGGCACAGTTCTGTCAGCAGGTGTTCCATACAAAGCAATGTTCAAGCTTGCAGGTTATCTTCACAACAGTGTAATTTTCTGGAATGATTCAGCGTGTAGCGGGGGAAATACTGGCGTAGGGCCCAGAGAACTTAAGCATCTCTTTTTCTTCTGAACTAATATTTATAAATTAAATCCCACATGCTTTATGATATAAGTTAAAGGTTAACATTACTAATACCAGTGGCATTGTACTGGCAGTATTTTTATGGTGGTCAATTTTAATCATTAAAAAAAAAAAAAAGCAACTACAGAAGCCCACTCCTCACCCCCAAAAGTTCAAGTTATTATTAGATTTGTGATTACAAAAGCAAAGATGTTTAATGTCATTTTTAAGCTAGCTAGATTTGCTGGCAGGTCTCTCTTTTCACTCTATTTTTTAGTTACAAACAAGAAATAAACCTGACATTATTCACCCTTCTGACTTATGGAATGATTATCCACAGTGGCAATGCATTAAACAAAGAACTCTTTATGTGCTTGTGGCAACACGTATACTATATAAAAACACCATGTATTTTATAGACAACATAAATTTCTTTTTACTCACAATGAGCACTTATTAAAATAATGAAAAAAGAAACAAATTATTAATTCATTTGGTATTTAAAATCCTTTATAGTTACAACATTGTTTGCAAAATAGAGTATTAATTAAAAATCTATAATGAAAGACTTTGAATTTTAAACAGAATTTTAAAGAGAATGCTATATGCCTTCTTTCCAAACTTCCCTATTACAAGTTCATGCTTATAATAGAAGAGATTGCAAAATTTTAGTAAAAAGAAAATTCAAAGAAAAATCATCTGGTTCAAAAAGTCAATATGTCAAACAAAATTTTAGTCAAAATGACGCAGCCTTTCTTTAATCATTATTTTTTAATTTTTACAAATTTTCTCAATGAACAGGTATGACTTTCTAAAGTTTACAGGGGAGAGCAAAAATTGTTGTCATCTCTGTATGCTGCTCCTTAGAATAATTGCAGGCCTGAGTCCAAAAGTGAATTCCATAAACGATCTTTGCTGGAAAGCATTTTTAAATGATTTTCCAGCAGTTAAGTGTATCAATCATCAATCTACTTTTTGACAGTGTTCTTCCTGGTAAAATCAATATTAAGTCACACAGGTAGTACACAGTTTGAGAGATTTCCATTTCATACCAAATGCCAGGAGTTATTGCCAGGAAACAGCTGGAGTGCTGCCCTGCGTAGACAGGAAAGCTGAGATACAGGAGCTGGAGGCAACAGTGGGGAGGAAGGCAGGACCAGTGAAATCATCAATTATAGAACAATTTGTGTTTAAAGGGTCAAAGGTCACCTAGTCCAACTCCTCTGCAATAAGTGGGAACATCTTCCTTTTGATAAGGTTGCTCAGAGCCCTGTCCAACCTGACCTTGAATGTTTTCAGGGATGGAAACCATCTCTCTGGGGAACATGATCCAGTGTTTTACCATTCTCATTGTAAAAAACTTTGTCCTTAAATCTAATGTAAGTTGACTCTCAGTTTAAAACAATTTCCAGTTGTCCTATTGCAACAGGTCTTGCTATAACATTGTAGAAATCATGTGGTTGTACCTACATGGTACGGCCTACCTCACTTTAGTTTCAATATCAGCCACATGTTAGTCATCTCAGTGAGGAGCTGAATTCAAGCTAACACACCCACGGTGGTACCCAGTGTCCTGCTGGAGTATCAGGTGTGTGCAGGATCCATCTGCCAAATATCATGTTCCAGGGGTCATAGGCAAGGGAAGACCAGAACTGAGAGTGTCAGTCAAACTGAAGTGTGAGGGCATTCACCCTGTCAAAGGGTTATTACTGACGCCTGTCATGTATCTTTGGGAAGCTTATGGTTGAACAAACAGTTAAACGTAATTCCCTTTTAATTCAAAATTCTCTTATACTTAAAAGATCTGTATATTTAAAAGATAATAAAAGACCATCAAAGCAGGAATAAAAAAAACCCCAACAGATGATAAACTGAATTAAAAATTTGGACCAATGGGACTAAATATTTAAATTAGTTCATAAACATCTTCACTGGCAGAGTAATTTACTATAAAAGAGGGACATTGATGATAAATGCTATCAAAATTAAATGTTTCAAACAATTCTGAATAGGATATTACCAATAGGTTAAATATAAATTATTTATCATGAGTCTTCATTTAATAGACAAGATTTTTCACTGGTTCATTTGAAAAAGGTCATTTAAAGTTAGTAGATGTATGCTTGGAAAGGCCAGATGAGAACCTGATCAATTGTCTTTTTTTTGTTGTTGTTGTATGTATTGAGGAGACTGATCCAGATAAAGTATCCAGACAATAAGGTTATAGATACAATTGCTATTTACAGCTAGTAGCTTATCATTACGGAGTGTCTGTACCGAAGATCCTTGGATTAATCATGTTTTTGCAGGTGTCTTTCATGAGATATTTTAAATTTTTTAAAAAATTCATGTGCTTGCAGAGACCATATGAACATCTACTATTTATGAAATACATTTATAACAACTTCTTTAAAAAGATTTTTCAAGTTCAAAATTTTCACTGAAACCATATTTTGCTTGAAGAGCAAATGATGATTAAGAATTCTCTTTGAAGTTGAACACTTGTGGAGAAACAAATAAAACATTTTATACATTTTTCTCTGTGCTTTCAGCTATCTAAAAGTAAAGAATTTACAGATGGTTTTGAAGAAGGTGGAAGGGAAGGAATCAGATATTTATTTCATTTAGAAATAAAATTGTGCCATAATAGTGAGATTTTAATGATGGATTTTGTTTTGAAATACAACAGAAATAAATATTACTCAGCGCATGAGAAATCCTAGGTTTCAGGAAATTTGATGTGAGACAGTTTGAAATCAACAGCCAAGATAAATAGCAGCTGCCTGAGAATGAAATAAATATTTATCGCAATGCTTGTCCTGGGGCAGATCGGAGTGCCATAACCACAAGAACAGAAGGGTACCACTCAGTAGTATGACATATGATTTATTTACACAGAACATGAGATAATGACTTCTGTGCTGAGATCCCAGTTCTAAGATGTCTGTTCCTTGACACAAGCATACTATGCAGTCATGCCAACACAAGCCCTGGGTTTCTGCTTGACTTTGGTTCAGCTCAGACATCCTGGTGAACGTGAGGAAAGAGGATCCACACCAGCTGAGTCCTGTCCAGCACCCCCCTGCCTCTTGCACTTCAAGCCCAGACTGATACAAGGTGCCTAACACCCAGGCACCTGACACCCAAGCGACCCACCCCTGAGTGGCAACTGTTTTCGCTCTTTATTGCTGTTAAAAACAAAATGTCAGCATAAGCTGCTGAAGGCTTTGCTGCTTATGTAGCCCCAGGCTGATGTCTGTGATCTTCCCCATATCGATCACCAATCACAATTTGTTACCTGTGCTACCATCATCTTCCACTCTCCTCCCCCAAACCAGGTACAGAGATATAAAAACTACTAATGGCTCATCTGTTTTTTTACTCTTTTCCTGCATGTACCTAAAACACTCGAGCAGGTCAGATCAGGCTGTGTCACATTTAGCAGTACTCTTGGCTGGGCATCCCCATGATGTTTATCTGTGCATTTCTGTTCTCTGAGCAGACACCAGTACCACTTGACCAGTGAGGTTTTGGTAGCTGTAGTCAAGGTCCCAGCTTCCTGACTTATGTTTTCAGATGGGCTTTATCCTAAGTTATGCAGTCATATTTCCAAGTTAAATATGTCTGTTACCAGCACACATTATTTCCTGAAGGTAGAATTCCCTATCAGTTATATGCATAATTTAAAAAGTTATTTAAAGAAAAGACCTTGTCCCTTATAAAAAGCATGACAGTCTAGCAGGTGGTCTAAAGCCGCTTAGCAATTTTCCTGATACTATTTTTGCATTTGCTTTGAAATGGCTTCAGACACATAGGATCATATTTAGGTACTTTGTGAATTTTGGTTTGGGGTAATGTATTATGACAAGAAAATAAATGTCTTTAAAGCTTTAGACATAGGAAGAAACATTCTGATTTCTAGCATAGGTAGTCATTACATTTACTAGGTTTTCTGAGCATTTATGTAGAAACAGTTTCCACTGCAGGCAGCCTGATACTTCATAATAAAACAAGAAGATTGATTTTAGTGATTTGAAAACAGAGGGGTAATTATATTCTCATTTTCATGTTCATGATGTGCACAATTCTCCTATCAAACTTTAATGGTGTTACAAGTGCAAAAACATATGCAAGAACATAGGAAAAACACCACAAAGCTGTTAGCTTTGAAATTCATTGTCAGACTGCAAGTATTATCACTATAAATCTTAACTTTCACAGCCAGCGAGAGCTGCAGGGTAGACTAGAGAAAAAGACAGGCATGGAATTGTGCGTTAAAAGTAACACATACTGTATGTTGCTAAAATATGTATTGTGATTAAGTTAATATTGAACAGTGAATTTTATAACCTTTTCTGATTTTCTTTTCCCCAGGCAAAAATGAACACTTTTCTAACTGCAGTATCCTTCACAATTCATTTTCTATAGTGTCAAAACAGGTGCATTAAACACTCTGGGAGAAAACACACTCTCTGATACAGTGGCAGCAGGGTGCATATGGTTTCATAACAATATTAAAAGCTCATCTTTCCTTCTATCTCTTTCCAGGAGTTGCTGTGGGAAGGGTGACACAGAAGTGAGAGTGTACTCCCTGTGGCTGGTTCTCAGAGAGCTGTGAAAAAAGATGGCATGGAGGAGTGCAGGGTGTACTAAGTAACATCTGTTCCTAAATGGATGCAATAACATCCAACCTGCTCAGCACAAACAGAAACATTTCAAGTTAAATAGGGCAACAGTGGGACTCAAAGTGCAACAGGGGGAAGTAATGAAAATAAGCAAGTGGACCACTAACATTTGTGACACCAGTCTCAAATGCTTAAACAAACTGCTGCAATCCCGGTGACAAGTCCATTTATTAAAAATGTGGAATACCAGTCATTTTACAAAATGCAGAAAAGAAGTATGTGGAATTGTGATTTAGAGTAATTCTTTTTTAGAAGGCTGGAGGACAAATAAAGAGTTTTCTCTTAGTTTTTGACCCATTCAAAATTTTGAAGGTGAAGATGGACAGGTAAAAAAGCATGAAAATAAAAGGAGGGCAAAGTTTACAACCAAACAGAGAGCTGGACTGGAATTTGAAGGAGTAACCAGAGAGAAACCCTTTCCTGTGCTTTCACAGGATTTTTTTTTTCCCCAGGGACTCGGTTGTTTGCTTTTTTTTTTCTTTCTTAAGACTAATGATTTTTTTCCCCCAGCCTTTTCTGCCACCTTTATTCAAGTTCAGCATACGCTATGTATATATTGTGGTTATATATATATAAAAAATCTAATTATAATTATGCACAGATGTTCATTCCTTTCTCAGAGAAAAAACTCTCCCATTTACAAAAAAGCACCAAATCTGCAAGCTATATAATGAAACCTCAGTGAAGGAGGGAGTTGAAAAACATCAGTCAAAGTAAAAATAAATGTTTCAAGATAAAAATTAAAGATAGTACATGACACAAGTGAAAAGAAATACTGGGAGGCTTATTTAAATTAGGTGTAACAGAAAAGTTAGATTTACAGGTACTTTGATTAATTGCTTCATATGACATTTGCAACTGTGATGATTTTAGCCCATAGCTTTACTCTGTGGCATGCACCACCACCATGTCCTCACCCATACGAGTGCTCCATTGTAAATCCTCCTTGCAGGAAACATTTCAAACACTTCTTCTGCTTCAGCCTTTAATTGCAAGTTTTCCTTTCCCCAAAAAAATTTTTGTGTCTTACTGTAAACACCACAGAGACTGTAACATGTTGGATAATTAAATTTTTTTCCACTAGAAGAAAAACAGAGAACAAGGACACAAAAAATAAAATCTATAAGTTCTTTTAAGAAAGGCTAAGACTGTCTCTATCAAAAATTAGATGAGGTTTTGGGAGGTAGTTTTATACTTCCCTGTAAGGGGAAATAATTTTATACTGCTTTTCCACCAAGTACATTAAACATAGGTCTAGCAGCTTCATCTAGTTTTTCAGTCATTCTTCACTCAGTGCTACACACTGAGCAAAATCTGACTCGCTTTACTCTGGTAATGTTTTTAGTGAGTTGCCATGAAAAACAGCATGGCATTTTAACCTAACAGAGTGAAAGTATACACTCAGGCATCTCTACTGGAAATAATATAAAATAGAGGTAGATAATATTACCAATTCTATATGCATAATGCTGAACCACTAACCAAGTGCTTGTAAACATTACAAAATACAGACACTAACCCACAGATTCTGCACTTTTAAAGTTTGATTTTGTGAAGCCCCTGTGCCTGGCAGCAAACTCTGCAGCATCCAAACTACCAGATGCCAGCTTGTTTTGATTTGCTCTTTAGTTTACAGTTGGATATTGCTAAGTGGGTGAAGACTATCAGGTTTATTACTTTGTCTCCTTATTTATTTATTGGTTTTCATGCACAGGATATAAACAATTCCCTGTTTAGCTGCCAGTAAATCTCTGGGCTGGAGTGTATGGTGTGATAGTCCTTAGTCTGAATTAATTAAGAGACAAAATTAAACCAAAGAGTGGCTGTGGAAGAAGGAGAATCAGTTTGCTCTTACAACACTCTCTATGAGAATAGGTCTGTTAATGGATGATGGTTTTGTGTGTGTGTGATACAGGGGTGGAAAGCAGGAAGGGACATCTGTATTTGGGAAAAGCAAACTAACAAAAGCATACTTTTTAAAATTCTTTGATAAAACAAACTCCATGTTTTATTGTGGGGAGGGAAACTGGGAGAAACATGCTTAAGCATTTCAGTTAGTGTAAAGTGTCTGATCTAATTTTGAAATGATAAGTTATGCTTTTTAATTTTTTTAAGATCAGTTTTGAAATTAAAGTCATTTTACAACAATTACTTTTGTTCTGAAAAAATACATGAATTCGTTTGGTTAAATGTAGAAATTAACAAATTGGTTTCAAGGATAAAAATAAGGGAGAGAGAAAAAAATGAGAAAAAATTGTGGCAGTGGAATATCTTCGAATTACTCCAGAAGAATCATAGTAAAAATTAACCTATATTTGCAACATTCTTTTAAGAGGTAGTACACCATCTTACTAATGTAAAATTCTATCTGTCTGGAAGGATTGGATTATAAAGCAAATTACTCTGCCACTGCTAATAGTGTATACAGTTTTAAACCTTATTCTGAAAAAAGAATAGAAAGTAGTTCACAGTTGGTGGCAGGTCCTTTCAAATACAGAAGATTAAAGTCTGAACTTGGTAAGGTTTTCTCAAAACAAGTAGAGTAGGCTTCATCTGGCATTGCTTTCAACTTCTCTATCATAGATAGTTAGATCTAGATGAGACAGGTTAATGTCTCTTTTTAGACAGTTCAGAAAGAGAATTAAAACTCAGCTTACCCTGTGATACAATGATTAAGGTACCTGTTAAAAAAATATCTTCTTCCTCCTCAGCTCCTTACAGAATTAACAGTCAGGTGTAGACATTTATATTATAGACAAATACATTCAGTTTAATAAACCCTCCTGTAACATTTCTGGGATTTCTCAATGCTGTGTTCTGGATAGCTTCTGGAGGAGCCACAGTCCATCACTGCTGTGGTGCAAGGCTCCTGAGCCTAGCTGGCCAGCAGAGTTGGAGGTACTATGCTGGTTTTGGCTGAACACACTGTTACAAAAATTACCCAGTTGACCCTGGTAGACCTAGAATAGAGTCAAATTTGTAGGACAGAGTAGAATGTCTTTAAATATTTTGTAAATCTACTGCTAGTGATTATCAGAGCTCATGTTTAAGGAGATTCCAAGTTCCAAATGGTCTAGAGGTGATTAGACCTTGTGTTTTGCATATTTTCAATAAGCATTGTCATTCTGATCCCATCATTTTTGTATTAAGTTTGTTTAAGCGGTAAAAAAAGTTAACACCTATGACGTTTGAACTAACCCCCCCCTCCATCTTCAAGTGAAGTGGCAGCAGCATATCTTTCAAGTTTAGTCATTGGCCTGGCAACAACACTGTGGTATGGCTGACAAATTTGTTTTTCTGTATAACAAGAATTACTTTTTCATCAATAAATCTTTTGGGTTCAATAGAAGAATAAATTTTATTGATGCTGTTTGTAACTGTATATGGTTTGGAAGGGGAAGCTGGTGGAAACTGGTCTCTGAAATTCCTCTAGCTTTACCTCCAAAGGGTTTATACTACTATACTTGTTAGCTTCCTCTCTATCTCTTAAATTTTTTCCATTTTATATTGCACCGTATTAAAGGCTGCTGAAAGAAAATCCCACAGGTTAGGACAAACAAAAGCATTCTTTGGAAGGTATAGGGATAGCAAGGATTCTTCAAGCTTGCCTAAAGAATGAAGAGTTGGGACAGGCTGATCGACAAAACTCTCAGCAGCATGATCAGATGTAGTAGGCTCTGGGAAGAGAGCAAAGGAAACTGCTGCTGTAGAAAAGAATAGGCTGAACAGAGCAGCAACAAGAGATTTTGCTCACCGATAATGTTGTAGATAATGTGTTACAATAAAGCAGAATGAAGGATGCAGGAGAACAAAAAGCTGACTGACAAATAGCTGACTGACAAATAGTATATAGTCTCTTTATCAGGTACCACTAAGGTGAAGGTAGAGATCCTGGACTGGGGCTTTCAGGAGCAGTTTAGAAAGAGTTTTTCAAAGCATTATCATTTCCAGAAAGGTGAATGATAGCTTTGTTTTTCACCCTAAATGCTAAGGTGCCTCTAAATGCAAAATATCATTTCGCTAGTCAAAAATGAAACATCTGGTTTGTGAGATACATGTCTTCATTTTACAAGTTACTTTATGAAATTAATGATTTAATTAAAAAAAGTCATGGAAATTTTACATACAATTGTTACTGTACAGAATTTATTTTAATTTATTAGTTAACCTTTGATTTTTATGATAACACATACTATGTTAATTATGGTTAAATTATGATGATGATATTAAATATTCCTAACATATTTTAACAGATATGATCATTGATCAGATTTCATAGTTGCACTGATTGTGCACCCTTACTATTCTTATAAATAGATATTTGGTACAATTTTCTAAACTAAATCTCTCTTGCTGTAAATTAGACAGGTTACATAACTGAAATACATGAATTATCCACCTTTTCTTACAGTAATACCATATTCTATAATATAATTTGAAACTGAATTAAACTTGTTCTACATTTCAGAATTTGGAAGCTTGCATGAATAGTGGTTAATTCTGAGAACTCGCTGAAAGCTAAAACACAACCTGGAATTTTTTTCTCTTTGTTTATTTTTTAAAGGAAAAGTGACTATATTTGTCTTTGTAAGGACTGTCACATAAACAATCACATAAACAGGAGTGCATGGTGTTATGTTAAATGCAGGAGTGAAAAACAGGCATGTTATTTCCTTCCATTCTTCTCTAAGCAAATCCAGGTTATGTTTTCAAAACCTTGTATTTCTGTTGTTCTTTCAACTTGTTTCAATTTGTTGAAATCTTTCTTAGTGTGGTATCTAAAACTGGACACAGCAGTTCAGCTTAGTCTTACCTTGCATGGAGCAATGTAAAATAATTACCTTCCATAAGATAATAATGACACTCAATTATATTATTTCTTTTTTATTTAACAAAGTGGCCATTGAATTTTTTTGAGTCATCTTTGGTTTCCTTGCTGTCTGGTAGGAAAATCTTTGCTCTTCTTGTTTGTCTGTCTTGTTTATAAAAGCTTTCCTAACTTTGTGTCCCTTACTAAGTGTTATTTCTTTCAGTCTTTTGTTTTTCTGTTTTATATCTCTATATGGGTATATATTTTCTGTGAGATTGGGTCTTAGAGACACAGACAGGTTAAATACCAACCTTCTTAGTTTCAAGATTTTGTAGCAGTAATGGCATATAATTTCCCATATTTTCTCTGTATTGAAACAGTATGTTCTTTTGACTTAATAGTGACATTTGTCAAAACCAAAGCTTTTTCTATGCTTTTTCTTTCCCTGCCTGGGGTCTATTCTAGAAATTCTCTATGCTGAAATTTGCATTTATTTGAACATTTTTATTGTTCCACTGCTCTCACTTGTTTCCCACCTTAAAGTCACAAACTATTGCTTTGTGATCAGTTTTATCCATTGTTGTTTTCTACAGTGTGAGTTAACGCCTTCTTATTCAAAACATACCGTAAGGAAGCTGCTCTTAAATATTACTTTCATCCTTTTTATAACCTATTATTTTCAAACACATACTGCTAGATATTTTTTACAAAAATATGGTGGTAAAGACCATACTTATAAAGACCATCCATTACTGTTTTTTGTTTCACTTGATAAGTCACAAATAAGCTTGTTTTACACATATCTTTTAATTATTTTTTAATTAAATTTTTATAATTAAATCAATCTTGGTTTATTCTGGTTTATTTTCAAACATGTTTTCAGCAGATATTTCTCTCAATTCTTTATAAACATCAAAAGGCCTGAGAGGATAGAAGTTGTTCATCAAATGTGAAACAAGAAAAAAAGCAGATGGTGCACACATGTATGTAACTGTCTTCAACTTTTTTTAAGTAAAACTTTATTCCTACACTGATTTCAGACAGTTTATCCTTTTTTTCCCCCCCTCTAGTTCTGAAAAAGCCACAGTTTGATTTTTGTAATTATCCTCATTTTTTCTGTTTGATTTCTGTACTCAGAGTACAGTCACATAATGTTATTTTGCCCAAGACTCCATTTAAATATGCTTCTATGAAAAAGGCCTCTATCTCTCTTTTTTTTGGTAACCTACTTTGTGGACATTTTATTAAGTTGACAATTTTCCATTTAATATCAGATCTGCGTCAGCAAGGAATGCTGCTTTCACTTAATTTCTTCCAAGTATAATGGAATCATAGAATAGTTTGTGTTCCAAAGGACTTTAAAGGTTGTCTAGTCCAAACTCCATACAATGAGCAGGGATATCTTCAACTAGATCAGCTCTCTCAGAGCCCACTCTGGACTCAGAACCCAGTCCAGACCTTGAACGTTTCCATGGGTAGGACACCTGTCACCTCTCCAGGCAACCTGTTCCTGTGTTTCATCATCCTCATGGTAAAAAATTTCTTTGTTGTATCTAATATAAATATACTTTCTTTTATCTTGAAACCATTACTCTTTGTCCTATTGCAACAGGCCCTGCTAAAAAGTTTGTCCATATCTTGTAAGCCCCTTTTTGCTACTAGAAGGCTCCTGTAAGGTCTCCCTGGAGCCTTCTCTTCTCTGGGCTGAAAACCCCCAACTGTCTCAGCCTTTCTTCACAGGAACTGTGCTCCATCCCTGATCATTTTTTGTGTCACTCCTCTCGATCCACTCCAACAGGTCCATGTTTTTCCTGTGCTGAGGACCCCAGAGCTGGATGCAGTACTCCAGGTAGGGTCCCACCAGAGCAGAGTAGAGGGGCAGAATCTCCTCCCTCGTCCTGCTGGTCCCGCTGCTTTTGATGCAGCCCAAGACACAACTGGCTTTCTGGGCTGCAAGCACACACTGCAGGCTCATGTCAACCTTTCATCTGCCAGCACCCCAAGTCCTTCTTGGCAGAGCTGCTCTCAGTCACTTCATCTCCCAGCCTGACTGATACCACCTGACTGATATGTGCACTGTGGCATATTACAACCAAAACTGAGAATTTTTATGCTGGTCTTAACTGAAATGAGGAGCCTCCCTCTGTACTCTTCTGTGCCAGCTTCTCCGCATCTGTGAGCTGCACTTTAGTCATATCTCTTTTATAAGCCTTTCAGTAGCACCACCTAAACCAGTGCTTGACCATCTGAAATCAGGATGACAGCTTCAACAAAGGCTTCAGGCACGTTTAGGTCAAGGACAGCTGGCTGAACTCTCAGAAGGTGACAGCGCTTTCTTAGTTCTTACCTGGCAGCAGTAAGTACCCTCAGGTTTCTCAGACTTGAAATCCAGGCATTCCCTAACAATCCTGGACCTTGTCCCCAGAAGCTCCAGAAGCTCCCAAAGCAGAACCCAGAGATGGCTGTGCAAACTGCCGTCCCTGTTAGTTACACTTGTCAGTGAAGGGTATGTGCCATGTGTATAAAACATTTCAAAGCAAGCAATGTCTTTCTTAATAAAGAGGGTGAAAAGCAGATCACCAGTTGAAACAATCCAAGCATTTAAGGGTTGTTTCTTTTCACTAACCATTGCTACTCATGAAAAATGGTGGAGACGGTAAGAGAGAATCCAGAAACCTCAGCTCCAGACTATCCTTCTGCATTAACAGAACATCTCAGGGAAGATAATAACATAATGCTCAGACCAGCTCTCCTTTGTGAATATGTGAAGGACTTAAGTTCTTGGGCTGCCACACTAATCCTTCATAAGCCATTTCTTGTATCAGGAGAAAGAGAGCACACTGTGGAAACTGTCTTCCAAATCTGAGAGGTTTTTTGTTTGTTTGTTGGTTGGGTTGTTTTTTTGTTGTTTTTTTTTTTGTGAAATCTTATGCTCATTTCCAATCCTCTTGCAATACTTTTGATCAAATAGCACATCTCATCCCTACTCCCACTGTTGTATAATATCACCTCCAGTAAAATTTGATGGTTGTGGTATTCATGACACCGACTTTCTCACTTTAATATTATTAGTTTTGAAAAAAAGAAACGGCCAAATTTTATCAGGCCAAGAGTTCATCTAGTCCAATATCTTTGCTCTAACAGTGGCAAGTAGCATATGATTGAATAAAATGTACAAATAAATATATCTTTCCTGTCACTCTACAAATTCCAGTGCAATCATGTGAAATAGTGTGAAAATAGGAGGATCATTCACTAAAGTGCTTTATTTCACATAGTGTGATATCATTTAGGAATTGAGTATAACCATATACATGGGTCTTTTCTTAGTTGCCAACATAGGCAAGAAAACCTCTGAATTATAGCTATTTCGTAACAAGAAAATAATAATCAATTGGCATGGTAAATAAATCAAGAGAATTAGAGAAAAAAAATTTCTTTATTTAGTTTTAGCTCTGTATTTACACATATATATCTCAACATAGATTAAATGATTTAAATTTGATGTGCGCTTTATGGTTTCAACCAGAAATTACTGTAAAGCCAAAGAAGTTATAGGATCCATGTACCTCAACTCGAGAATCTTCAGGGAAAGATTACTTGAGGTGGCGAGCACAGTCTGTGAAAGTAAATCTTTTAAAAATCATGAAGCACCCTAATATTATAGAGAGGGGGGAATGCAATTACTTCAGTTTATGATGTACCTTCTCCTGTCAAGCTGATGTAGCTTTGCTGGTTTAGATTGTAAACTACAAGGTTCTCTGGAAAAAGTAAAAAAAAAAATCAAGTAAATTATAAGAAAGAGCAACAAATGCATCTGGAATTTAAATGGAACTGAGAATTAAACAGCTGGGCCAGATTCTGCAAAAGCCTGTGCATTTTGTAACTGGTGCTGAGCATTCTTGACTCCCATTACAGCCATTGAGTTCCTAATGAGCTTACCTCCTATTTTAAATACTTTGCAATGGAAGCATTCATCACTGGATAATCTCATTCTTGTAATGACTGCCAATACAGCCATTATGCTAATAAGACAGCTAGAAATAAAAGGAGATAAAAGGAAAAAATAATAACTGAAATCCAAAGCAGTTAACACTTCTAGTTTTAGTTTAATTATGTTCTTCTAAAAAAAATGACTGAATTAGGAAGAAAGGAGGGTAAATATTGCAGACTAAAGAAGAAAATGCTTTAGTACTTTAGTGTAGAGTCACAGGCCGTTCAATATTCTCATTTATCTTTTAATAGTGAACTTAAGTAGGACCCCATCCTGAAAGACCTCCCTGAGACATGTTTCAACTTCAGAGAATTTTGGTAAGCTAGATGCCATTATGAGAGCTAATAAAGACAATAAAATACTATGGCTAAAGGAAACCTTAAGAGCTGAACTGACACAACAGTACACGAAACAGAAAAAAAATAAAGTGAAATAGAGTTAAAATTATTTACTTGAAAAATAATTAAATTATGAAATGGATTAAAATAATAAAGTATGATTCAACATAGAAAAAAATGAAAATATTAGGATGGTTCTAAGATGTGTACATGACCAGTTTCTATGGTTAAATACTTTAGAGAAGATTTTCATTAACCCTTTGGACACTAATAAAGCACAAAATCCATCCAACCTTGAAACTAGCTTGGGAGAACAACTAATGATTTTTATTTTATGCCCTAAGAAAATGTTTATAGTGACTTTAGAATAATAACACATTAATTAGAGTTGCTTCGTTATCAGGAATGTTGTTACCCAGCATAATTTGGAATAATAGATGCCTGCAATAACCTACACCACTTTAAGAAAAGTGAAATGGTGCAGAGGGAGTTTGAAGCCCACTTTGACCTCATTCTGACAACCAGTTTTAGATGTCAAGTTTGACTTGGGAAGGTCTCTTTCTTTAAGAAAAGATTTTGCCCTGAAGAAAGATCACTGATGCAAACCTCCAAAACCTGAATCTTGTTCATTAACTTCCTTTCCAGCAACTTTGCAAGACTCAAAATTCTGTTGAATTCTAACAAGATTTTTTATTTTTTTAACGACAGCTTTCCAGGTGGTGATGACTAGTCCTTAGTCATATTCCCATGATGTTTTTATTCCATGACTTCAACCATTTCCAGCATCCTAGCCTGTCACATTCAGAAAAGTTGGAAAGCTTTTGAATACCTCTCAAGAGTAATTCTTTGTCATGATGACTGCACAGAGCCATACAAGTAAAATACTGGCAATAAATAAAACTTGCAAATGGCATGAAAGTTGATAAAATAAACACAGGCTGCAAGAAAAAATGCCTTAAACAATACACCATTAAATTAGTCTAGGTGTTCTTAAATGGAAAGTTAGAGGCAGTTGCCACATTACAGAAGTCACCAGTGAATCAATTTTGGTTTCTCTCTCATGTTACTATCCTCCATGAGGCAAAGATGGACAGTGAGAACTCTGGTGTCACCCACAGGAAAAACAAAAAAAAACCTTGAAAAAAACTTTGCAAACATTAGAAAACTGTATGTTAAAGAGATTCAAAACAAAATAAAACTGCGACTAAGTATTAAAAGATGAAGTCTACCTTATCATTGTGCATTTCATCAGATCTTGTTGTTTTTCAGAAACATGTCTAGGTTAATGATGATATACAGAATATATGTCAACAGCACTATGCAAGTTGCAAAGGGAAAAACCCATAAATCTTGAGTCTTACCACTATGAGAATTTGCATTGCTTATAAGAGAAAAGGGAGAGTTTTCAGTAGTATAAAAGCTTGTTAGCAAGGAAATAATGATCTTAAATTGCAGCAAGAAATTGTTGTAGATTAGGAGATAAGGAAAAAAAAGAACCAGAAATGTTGTTGCAATATATATACACATTGAACTGCTGCAGAATCTCCACTATTGGAGATCTTCAAAAACTGTTTAGATAAACATTATCAAAATGTTATATAGTCATGGAACATAACTGCAGAAAAAGTGCAATTCATAGAAAATGATGCAGACTTTTTGGTCCTTAGATTAGTTTTGTATATAGTTTTAAATAGTGATCTCAGATGGGAAAAATATTTAAAAATATGCATTGTTAATTGAATTACATTTCAGGTAACAGAATATAGTTTCTGTAAAAGGAAATTAAAAACTAATACCTCAAACAAGAAAAATAACTCACCCAACAACAGCTGTTGAAACTTAGGAAAGTTCTAGCTTCTTATATTACACTTTTTTTTTTCTCCAGTAGACAAAAATCAGAACTAAACAAGACCTGAGGAGGATCCAAACAAATTTTAATCCAGATTTAAACATCTACCATGGAGAAGATGACAAGGATTAGTGGGGGGCAAAGATATGAATGTGTAACAGGAAATATATCAGATTTAATGATGGAATATTTCTGTGCAAGCAAGAGAAAAGCTAATAATGCTGGCAAACTAAAACAGTAAACAGAAAAAAAAGTGCTCTGATTTGGACATCAAGCAGAGAGAGGTAAAAGTCTATCTTTTCATGCCAAAGAAATTAATTTAACCCGAGTCATAGAACAGTTTTTAACCTTTTTGCTGAAACAAATTCTTCGGCATGGAAATGCCAGTGAAGACTGAACAAATGTGTCTCCTGATGTTACAGTCTTCAGCCCCCTCTAGTCCACCTCCACAATCCTTCATTTGGGAGAAATTCGAGGTAACCCTTCCTACTGTCCTCTTCCAATCAGCCAGAAACAGATAGGTATTAAACAGCCTTGAGATACTGGGTTAATTTGGTTTGTTCGTTGTTGAAGGTTGGGGTTTTTTCTACAGTGAGAATGCATTTGTTTTCAGTAAGAAATTCCCTTCCCTTACCACCTCCAGTTTTCTTTGAGGCCATTTGTTTTCAGTAGTGCTGAATTTTCTTCCCTCTTGCAAACGTTCACTTTTTGCAGCTAGAGTACAAACAGCAAATGCTCACCAGAATCACTCATGTCTACTTTTTCCCTCCTTCCCCCACACCCTCAGCCCAGCTCCTTCAATGAGCCTAGCAGTGGCATGTCTATGTTATACATTAAAGACAGTCAGAGAAGTTAATATTCATCACTCACTATGCTGTCTGCATTGACAGAAATTGCAGATTCAGAAAAATTATTTTTATTTTTCTTAACTTGAAATTTTCTGAATTTCTCAACAGATGATAACACTTTGAGAAGTTGTATAGTTGAATTTATTAATAATTTTTTCCTTGTGCCTTCCAACAATTATTGCTATGTGTAATTATGGGAATGCATCTCCCTTTTCCTCCAAAAGGAAATAATATTTTTATCTCTTCTATGCATACACTCTCATGTATACTTTATGTTTCTTATTTAATCAAAATTGACATAACTTACGAGTTCTGAACAAGAAGCATCCTCCTTCTAGCAACAGATAATGAGCAGCTGTGGTTTGAAACTCCCAAGAATCTAATTTTTAAGTTCAACCCCCCTTCCCCCCAGTTCGTCTCTGTGAGAGGGTTTGGTGATGGTATGGACTTGATATCTTTTTTACCCCATGTGGAGAGTTTTCAGACAAAACACAACCATTCGTTATTGTGGGAAGGGGAAAATATTTACAAAGATTTATTTACACCCACATATATATTTACATTAAATTAAATTTCTCCTCTTCTTCAATAACAGTCCAAGAAGAAAAAAGTCTTTCTATCACCTATCAGGCCACTGTTCCTTCATTTCAGTTTTTTGTGGCACTGGTTAGTGTCCTTCATTTTCCTGAGGCAGCAGATTTACGTATGGCAGTCAGGATTTTTGTTCTTACTTTGTGGAAATTTCATCCCCAAGCCCGAGCCTTCGGGGGATTTCCTTGTAGATCTTTGCTCCTCTTGGATTAGAACATTGAAGGTAGCTTTCAGTTCAGTCTTACCAAAGCTCTTTTGCTCTGTCTCAGCTCAGTAGCATGATAGAAGCAGCAGCAGCAGCAGCAGAGGGCACAGCCACCTCCTCCGCATTCCATCCTGGCTCAGCTCTCAGGACAACTCCGGGTTTTCAACTCCTTTCTCCCTCTCTCTAGCTGCTGCTGCATTTTGGGACTCCCTAAGGGTTTGGAAGTCCACTCCTCTGGTTTTGGGAAACTAATACAGTCTTACCCCAAACCAGTTCTGTTGAGTTTACCTCTGTTTTGTTGCCAGCTCTCCCTCCTGCAGGAACATCTCTGCATCTTTCAACTGGCTTCAAGTTATCTCGTTGCTACTGGCTATCTTTTGGCTTTTAGCCATCACTGTCTCTGTTCAGGACTGCTCCGCTGCCGCTTTCAGTGTCTTCTGCTGCTGCTGACAGTAAGAAAACTTTTCCAGCTCTTGATTACAGGAGCCGATCCAGTTTTGACATTATACCGGGTCTCCCGTGGCCTCAGTTGGGGCTGGGGGCCCTTGACCCCCAGGGGGGCTCACTGGCCCCCTGCTTCCTCCTGGCTCAGATCATGGCTACCTACCTTCTAAAAATATCTTCACTACCTTCTCTTCTGTTTCTGTGGGCATGTAATTTCCGTAGGGCGCATGTGGACTATTGATTGGTCCGATATTATCAGTGGGGCAAACCATTACTACCTCAAAAAAAAAAAGTTTTTCAAACCACCACAGCAGCCCACCTATTGTCTAATCAAGATGCCAGAAACCTCGGCCTTCTGACAGAAATATGTAACCTTTACTTTGTTTATGAGTGTTATATTCCTGTGGTGCTGTATAACCTTTGGTTTACAAAAAAATTGTATCTGTGCTCTTTATGCAAAAGCTTTTCTTTGTATTTTTAAAATTGGCAGCAGTGGGAGTTTTGCTTTTGCAGAATCTGGTTTAAAGAAAACAAAATCTGGGTTCTCAGAGTGGAGCAATATAGGAGAAAAAAATATACATACAATACATACAGAAATTCAAAAGTCATCTGCATAGTCAGTATTCTTCTCCTATAGAAGTGCAATGAGGATTTTTCTTGCTCTCTATAAAGGAACCAGTGTAATTGATTTTGCAGTACTGCTTCTGACTATTTGATGTCTGAAAACATCCATCCACAGCTGAGGGAATATTGAGCAGAAAAAAACAGTGAAGATGAGACCTTGAATGTCCTCTCTGTAGCACAGACTGTATCTAAACAGCTCTTTGTGCTGAGACTATTCAATATTGCCTTTCTCAAACAACGACGGACAATTGATGCTTCTTTGTGTAACTTTCACACTTGGTTTTGAACAAGCCAGAAGACACCCAGTTGTGCAGGTATGAACATCACTGTTAAGTATCACTTGTCTCCAAGATCAGCTCAGTAATCTGATTTCTTACTGTCTGTGACTAGTACAACATGCCTTCTGTAAATCATAGCAAGAGCAGAAGTCTAGAGGCCAATTTATTCTGAAAAATCTCTCTCTATTTAATTTCAAATTGTCTATATAGACAGAAAAAATTGCTGTGAATTCACTAAATCCTAGATTGATTGTGTTAAATTTGAACATTTTTTTCTCTGAAATGTGTTGTTTTTAATTCCAGTATGTTTCCACCTTCCTTTTTCAAGATGCTAAGCCAAGTGGGAGCTTGATTATCTGATCTGGTGTTGTTTTTATGTAATAGCTTATTCTTGTCTTCTTTGAAACTATGATCCATCTCCTTGAAAGCCTTCTTCTTGTATCATCACTATACTACAATTTTCTGTATGATTTTACAGGATATTACTCTGATATTTCCCACCCTCACAGCCCAGATCTCTTCATTCAGTTAGTTTGTTTTTTAGCCAGCCTATTGTCTACCGAACTGAACCTCCAAGGTGGGGGATGGCAGGTGGGGATATGTACTTATTTATACCAGGGAAAGCCTAGTTCAAATTTCTTAAATTCTTTGCAAGATCTGAGCCTCAGATCAAGCCCAACATGGAATACTATGTAAACATTTATCACATGCACTTTAAAAGTACTTTTGAAAGTGCAATCCTAACAGGTAAATTCTTCACCGGGTAGGCTATATGAGAAGTTCAGGACAGAACAGATGATTTGGGAGTGGGGCCACAACATGCTACTGGTTCCCATTATTACCTTGAAAATATTTCTTCCTAAAACTTTGCAACCATTCTCTAATTCCCTCTTACTGTAACCTAAAGAGAAATTTAGCTTAAAAGAAAAGAAATTTATTGCCTCAGCAATCTGCCTCCCACTATCCTTTCAAGTAAAGCATTCAGGAGGTGTCTGAAGCTCCTAATGACCTCTCTGGTTTATATTACCCTGCAGAAACAGTCCTTTAAAACACCAGAAAAATTAAATTGCAGGCCACACAAATTTTTATGGTGTGGTAACAATGAGAGATAAACTCTGCTAACTAACTTTGAAGAAATTAGTTTATTCTACTAAGAACTGTCAATGTTCAGTTACTATATGCTATTATTTATATGCTGATTTAAAAGTCAAAATTGAGTGTGAAGTTGAGTCAAGATGGCAAAAGTTTATATGAGCAAAACTGGAAAATTCTACTGTATTTTTCAAGTATTTGATTCAGTAATCTTTTCAAATCCTGTGGAAGGGACAATTTCTCCACTGTTATCATGATGTGAATTATTAAAATTTAATTTTGCAATTAACCTTCTTGAAAACCACTGTTCAGTCCTGAACTATGTCAAATAAATCCAAGACGTAACATATTCTAGTATTAATTTTACTTGTTTCTGTATCAGATATATTTTTAACTAATCAGGAAAACTATTCACTATAAATGAGGAATGGATCCCCCTTGATGTTTGTGTGTGCGTTTGTGTGTGTTTATGTTCCAGCATTGACTATAATCTCGCACGTGGTGAAAAAATCATAAAATGACACCTTCAAAGATGTTCAAGAAACTCTAGAGTAGTCCATTGGGAAGTACAGGCAAGTAACTTCTGAGAAGTACGTGATGGTGAGGACTGAAAGCAATGTTTTTCAGGAAGAAATGGTAAACATTTCTGAGGCAGTTTGCTAGATCTCTTTGTGGTGGTTTCACCATCTCTCCTTTGCTTTAAGGTACTGGCAAACTGGTCACTGGACCATTTGGGTGAGGCTGTTCTTATTCTTCAAGTCTGCTTGTACATGTCCTGAACAGTTAAATAAGCAGCTCCTGAAACTCCTAGGATCTAGGCTAAGCAGCAGCTTACTTTCCATAGTGCTTCAATTTCTTATGCAGTCAGGTTTTACTGGACCTTCCAGAAAACATGGTTGTGATTATTACGGTTTTTAAAGTTTGTGGTGCCTTTTGCACATATTTTTTTTACTCACTGCTAGAACACTTGCAGATCCTAAAGAAACAGAATTCAATCTTTTTTCTTCAAGTTTTAAACTGATGTCTCTCTCTAGGTATCTGCCAAGTGCCAGTCTTGGTACAGTGAGGCATCTTTTCATCTTTCTGGTTGAAACTGGGCCTTGGTGCATCCCTTGATGCAAGATTTCTGGCACTAGGAAGAGAGAGGCCAAAAGGTATCCTAACTTTATAGGAGGGAGAAAAATTATGTCTGTGCCCAGGACTATTTTGTATTAATCAAATGGTTGGTAGAAAAGCAGATATCAATGCAGGAGCGGTGTTCAGATCTCCCTGAATGGTTCATGCATTAAGGTTTGCATGAAGAGTTATGAAGAGTTAACAGTCATCACTAGCAAAGGAAAACAAGCCTTTCTTAGCTCTTTGCAAAAACAGTTTGTAGCCATCTACCATCAGTATTCCTGTCTCCAGATCCTGATCAGATATAGAGGTATCTATTTGTAGCCTTTAATGAGCTGCTCAAAACTCAAATGTGAGTAGAAATATAGACACTGTCTGCAGCATTTACTTTTGGACTGGCACCTCCCCACTTACTCGAACTTTGGCCTTTGAGAGCAAGGTCTTGAAAAGCAGTTTTCATGACAACTTTGTCCTTATACAGCTCTGATTCTCAGTCACTTGCTCTCTCATCAGCCCCATCTGGTAGAGCAGGGAGTTAAATACAGGTTTCACTTTTTCTAATGATTGAAGCTCTTGAACTCTATTTTGTTTGCAGTATCTATCAAGAGATGATTTCCTTGTTGAATGTAGGGCATAGGGAACTGTATTTGCAGATTTACTTTGGAGATCAGCTATTTATTTCCTGTCTGTGTTATCTGATTCCACGCTATGCAAAGACTCTCTCTCTTGCTGAGACAGTTTTTAATAAAAGTTGGTAACTGATGCCTAGCATTACATTAATATTGATATAGTAGCAGCATTTCCTGCTCCTTCAAGAGGATCTTCAAAAAAAAGCAGCGAAACAGGGGAGGCTGCCACGGTCTTTCACTGTTTTACTTCTTGTAGCAGCTGCTTTCAAATAACTAAAAATTGCACAGATTCCCCAAAATCAAGAAACAACTTCTCTCAGATTAAATATCTTTATGAAAGTAAGCTGGTGTCAGTAAGCTGTGATAGTGCAGCAACCCAGGATAATATTTCCTATGAATAGGGTCCATAGTGATAGGCCCCTTGGAAATACACACAGTAGAAAAAGAAAAAAAAATCTTTGGCAACAGCAAAAGCACATTTCTGGAATTTGGCATAACCTAGTTAGACTATAGTTATCTCTTCCTTGAATAAAGACTGGTGCTATTCATTTGTTGTTGAGACGAATTAGAAACCCTGCTGAGAACTTTAATAAGATACCTAACAAGGGAAATTCTCCACATTAGGCAGTCTGGCTAGCTGACAGTCACTGCTGTGCTATTTCAAGATGCTTTAATATGCCTGAAGTTAACATAATGGACCTCTGGGATGCTTCAATTAATTCCAGTTTTGTATAATCTTTATTGAGATATTATATAAGTATACATATATGCATATAAACACACACATATATGTGTACTCTACAAGATAAAGTATTACAGCTGTATGAAGTTATATCACCATGTGAAATTGCTGATCAAGGTACTAATCCTTCCATTTCAACCTATAAAAACAACCTTGTGTTTCAGAGACAGAAGCTCAACATTTAAATGCTGTTGTTGTATGCTAAGAATTTAATTGAAAATATAACTCGAAGTGAATTTCTTCAGGACCCAAACTCAATCAACTTGAAAATTAACACAGAAAAAGAGAATGAGTTTGCAAAGTTTTTAAAATTTGAATTCTTTATGCTCTTTCCCACTTTCAAAATATAAATTAATACTTTTAAAATTAGCAGTAGTTTTGAAAAAATAAGAGTCTTACAGTTTAAAAATATAATTACTTTTTTCTCAGGCTATTTTCAATAAAATTTGGTTGAAACTATAAGTACGGACAAGCAGTCTCTATTGAATGACTAAAATTTATTAACTGTTTCTTTCAATTAACTGAAGCATTTCCAACAAAGCCGATTGACAAAAAAGGAATCTTTTGTTTTGTGAACTTATATTTGTTACGAATTTATATGGGGACAGTTGGAGTAATTCCATCCATTAAACTTGGGAAAGAAATCTGAGAGTTGCCAGAAGCATTATTATATACAAAGCATTTCTGCTTGAAGGGGATTTTTCAATGTAGAAAGTATAGGAGAACAAAATAAAAATAAAAGTTTTTCTCAATGTACAGCTTAAACATGCATGAAACTTTGGAATATGTCGCCTAATGAGGAGGAGGTTCTGAAACAATTTGATGAAGTCAGTTGTTCAAATAAAAATCTCACCTGATTTTTCTGTACTGCTCACTTTCTCAGAAGACATGCATTTGATCTTTGTCTTGCTGGGTGATTCATATTTCTTCCTGCCCACCTAGACTTGACCCACAGATCCTTTTTGCAGCCTCCACACTTGCCAAGTCCTCTCATAGGATTTGTTCGTGTTAGCTTGCTAGCAAACCCCCGCATAGTGTTGTTTACCAGATATTTGTAAAAACAACTTAGCATAGTTGATTTTGCCTTATGTCATTTAGCACTTTCTGGATTTACCTTCCTATAATGTCATTACTTACTTGAAAAAGACCCTGTCAATTTTCCTCTTACAAGTAGGATATTGTTTTAAAAACTAATTTACATATTCACTTGTTTGGATTCCTGTAATTTTACCTATTAAACTAGCTCTTGTTATTTAAAACAAAATGTTTCTGGACATGATTACATTTTTTTCTATCTTTAATATAAATAAAAGGAAGCAGTTATAAATAGATGATAAGAATCTGTGCATGCACAGTGATTTTTAATTGCTGAGAAGTTTCTACTACATACAGCTTGCAGCTGGCTGTATTGTTATTGTGTTGGTCACATTACAGTTGGCTAACTTATTTTTTGCCTTCTCAGCTATATTTTGGACTCTGGACTATGCTTTAATAAGCCCCGATGGATTTCAGCCTAAGTAATACATTTAAACATAAAATATAGATTAAACTAACTGAAAATATTGCTTCAGTCTCAGCAATGTTGGTTTGCATTTATTGTGTGATATTCCTGCAAATAGGTAAAATGATGTATATTGGTTTTGGACAAACTGTGTTTACATACAAAATAAGATTTTGTATATGAAATGTTGGATCATGCTATCAAACTCCATAATGATGATTTTTTTCATCTCAGCAGAGGTTCTAGGTTTATGCTAACACACCCATATTCAGCAAAATACTTAACTATGTGCCAAGTTAACAACTGCTTAACTTTATATGCTATTGAATAACAGGCAATATACAAAACAGATTTGTACACTTTGGTGTTTCGTTTCGTTATGGAACATGTATTCTAGTTTGAGCACACCTTTGAGAATTAATCTGACAGCATGTATCCAAGCTACTCTGAAAGTGCTGGTAACATGGCAGAGCCTATCCCTACTGGAATCAGCGCTAGGTCAGTCTACTGACTTCATTCCTGCTTAAAGGAAGAGACAGTACAAATATGTTTACATATATAAAGCAAGCATACTGCTTAATTATTTGATATTGTCTTAGTGTAAGTTAATGGTTTGCTAATAACTGTGCCTCCTATTACCTGTCACACATCATATTCACATGTCCCAGTTGGTGCATTGCTTGCTGTTATAGTGGTGTGTTATTTTTGTGGCTCCATGAGACTCCAACCAGGATGCAGTTTCATTCTCTACTTTGATCAATACAAGATCTATCCTGACACTCACAGTGAGGATGCTGCTGCATGCTTGTGGTACTGGTAGCTTCTGTGAAAATGTTGCAGCTAAAAGAGAACTGCAGTGATTAGTCAAAGCCTCTGAGACAATAAATTTTTGTATTAATAAAAAAAATAAAATTTTACACAATTTTTTCTCCAAAACACATGGTAGAAAAAGGAGTTGTGCTTCAGAGTCCTCGTAACTCTGGGTGTTTCTCAACAGAAACCGTCACTTTATTGCCATTTTTAGCAGGTGGTCCAATAGTAAAGATTTTTAATAACTATTTTATATTAAATACTACTATACAGATGAGAAGTAGTAAACATGGTAGATATGTTGAAAAAGTCACAGAACACATAAACCAAACACTAGTAGTCTTATTCCAATTATTTAAATGTTTTTAAAAAGTTTTTCCTTTAAAAAGTAAAAGTAATCAGACACGGGAGTAAGCAGAAAAGTGATAAAAGTATATCATACATATTCACCAAGTCCACCTTGCTGTACTTATGTGATATTTCCTTTGATAATGTATGTCGGTTTCTAGACAAAAGACATTTATGTTGCTGTTAAACTAAAGAAGATAATGTAATAGTCTAAAAAATGTAGGCTGCACAAAAAAGCTAGTAAAAAGATTAACGTTGGTTTGAAAGGAATTAGTTATTATACTACTTAAAAATTTTCACAGAGGTAAGTGCTGTTTAATATTTTAATTTCTGACCATAGCACAGACACTAAGAGTGTTCTGCTATTTTTTTTCCATCAAAAAGTGGGATATATTGTCAATATGTGGATAACATAAAAGTCTTAAAAAGAATCAATGTGATGAAATAATCTTGTTATTAACCACAATATCACACAGCTAATGATCATGTTAATGACTGCTGCTGTAAGCAGGAATTTGGGCTGAATAACAGAGGGGGAGGAAAACCAAACGGTATTATTTAGCCATGAAAGACAGTCAAACATCAGTGTAATATGGCTGTGAAAATCAAAGAGACAACAGTAAGATTTATCAGCTGCAATACTTCTTTAAAAATATGAAAAAGTAGTGCCATTTTAATATTCAAGTGAAAACAGAGGAGTTCTGGCCGTCTAGCTCTAAAAAACCCACCAAATTCTATATGAAATAGCCTTGGAAAATACTAATCAGATAACCAGGAAAAGGAGAGCCTATATTCTGTGAATCTAAAATACATTAGATTCACAGATCTTCTTTGGTCAAGCAAAACAAAGATTAATGTGTGTGATTAAATCCAAGAACCAAGCAGCAGGAGGAGAAAGCATTTCTTAAAGGATGACACTTATAAAGGAAAAAGTGATTATGAATTGGTAAGGAACTGATTCAGGCCTGAATTTTCAAATTTTCAATCATGTTTGGAAGAAGTCTATTGAGAAATTTTCCAATATGAATAGCAAGGCAAATAATTAAACTAGTTTTGAATGATCCTCCATTAGTTTAGGAAATGGTTTTTATGATTCTGCATCAGATACTTTGCTCTGCCAAGAGGTATGGTGGTATCTTTACGGCTGACTAAGGAAATCAGAGTTGTGAAACATTCTTCTGGTTTTGCTATGAAGAATTTTAACTATGGTAGCTATGTTATAAGTCACAGATGGTTCATATTAGCAAGAAACAACAATGTTTTAATTTGATTAAAAGCATAATGATTCTACATTCTTAATCAGCTCTTGACTTTTTTCCTATTTCAGTGAATCCACATCAGTCTTCAGTAGCTCAAGGCTGTACACTTACACGTGTTTTTTCAGGAGTTACATCCAAGAACTGAAACTTCTACAAAGTTTCTCTATCAAAATATCAGATATGGTAAAACAATTACCTTCAAGTGACATAAATCAATTATGTGCATTTTATACAACATTCCTGAACAGACTTAAGAATAATTAGTTTCAATAAAATTCAAATTATTAAAGATAATTATTAATAATTTGTCTTTTCTGACAGAAATTATTTAGCCATCCATGCCTGCTTGTTTCTTTATTTTTCTGTACAAATTTTCATTCCTTCATACAGACAGCTGAGGATTTTCATCTCCTTTTCCTTTACCTCACTTCTCAGTACTCAACAGTTTTGAGAACTGCTTTTACCTTCTTTCTACTATTTCCATTCCACGTTGAAGCATTGCTGGGACACAAGTATGTTTTCAGAAAAGGACAATGCATTTTCAAACATAGAAAAAAAGAGAAATCTTCCTAGCACTATATCAATACATATTCATAACTGCTACATTGGAATGAAAGAGAAATTTTTACTTGGAAGCTCAATATTTCTTCAAATAAAAATAATTTTATCTTTGGAAATACAAAATCCTTCTTTCTTTTTTGTATACTGCAATGCTTCCTTAAAAATATTAGGATGCTCATTGTTAAACATTATGCAGTTTGGTCAGATTCTGAAAACATAAAGATGTAGAAAATAAATTAAATGAACCACAAGTACAAGTACAATGTACTGAGTTAGTACAAAAATATTCATTGCAATCAAGAGGTACTAACAATCATGCAGGCTTACCTACTTTGATTCAAATTACGTGAGCACTTAGCCATAGATTGATTTTTAACCACTAGAAAGTGAGATGAATTATAAAGCAGCCAAACCCCCACTCCCGAGCATTAGAAAAGAAAAGGATGTTGTGCAGCTCAGTGCCCAGAACGCATAAAATAGCAAACGAACCAGGTGTGATAGTTGATATTCGCTCCCTGAAACCTAACCAACACATCTGCAACACTTGAAATCTACTCTTCGAAATAAACAAAATGTGAAGTTGATTAGAGTTTAATGAAAACAATATATAATTTCAATTAGTTGCAGTGGAAGTTTACTAATTTTCACTCAGCTAGCTCCCAAACTCCGTAATTTTAAAATAAATGTTACCTCTCCCTTATTCTCAAAAACATTTAAAAACCAGGGAGCCATAGTAATACTGTGTCAGAAAGAAATTATTACCTTCCTAAAATATATAGCATTATATTACAGAGTTTGTACATGGATTCCGTTGCATCATCACAAAAGTTAACTGGTAATACCTTGATCATACTCTTTGAGGCTCCTTTGACACTGTTGAAAATTGAATCTAACCCTTTAGTGCTACATTGTGTTTGCAGGATTGAGATGCTTAGTTTGTGTTTCCCAGGTCTTCATTATTAGCCCTGTGAGAAAACTTCTGAGATGACTGGACGGAAAGTAGCTCATAGCTGTTTTACCTTTGGTGTACTAGAACTGGGTTAATCTCAGTGCACATATAAACAAAAAACACTTTATAGAATTCAGAAGAAGTGCCCAGGCCTAAAGTAGCTTTTAGCTATTCCTTCATTTAATGGAAATTATCAAAAAGAAAATGTGGAATTTAAATTAAACTGTAGTCTAGTCCACACAGCAGGACTAAGCAGGTACTAAACAGGTAGTTCATTCTGATGAAAAGCTGCCTCAAGTGGCTTTTCGAGTAGTCCTTATGTATAATCTAGTAGATTAGTGTGCATAGGTTAATTAAAAACAAACAAACAAAAACCAACAATGATGGCATCTTTATAACAAACCTAATGGAGCATACTTAGAACCTTAACAAGGTTCTACTTTAACAAGTATGCTTTTATTACTCACTGGTCATCTAAAAAATTAAAACCAGAAATATCTTCTAGTGGAGTAAAAGATCTTTAAAAATTAAAAACTTTCACTAACAATGACAGAGAAAATCCAAGACAGAAGATTTGCCTAATCATTGATCTTCTTTTGGAAATGAAATCAACAGCTCTGTATGAATCACTTAGCTTAATTGTCACAAAGGATTTCACTTTTTCTCTGTTTTTATGTAGGATACTGTCTTCAGTTTTATGAAATTAGTGGTTCACTTAGAGTAACATGCTGGACTAATCTGTGGCTTTTTATCTTTTTTACAAGAAATAGCCTTCAATGTGCAGGACGTTGATAGCTGGTGTAATTTATACAGCACTTAAATTTTCTTTTTATTTTCTTTCTTTTCCTCCTTCACATAGATTCAGGACTACTTTTGTTGTGTTGTCTGCATAGCTGAAGACATCCACATTTACTCAGAGGTTGTAAAGCATATTCAGTGCTTAATCATATTCTTTTTGGGCATTGCATGATGGTCTTTTCTCAAAATTAGAATAATGAGACACATGGAGTCAAACATCCATCTTAGAACACAACAGTTTGTAATTTAAGTATGTAATTATGTAATTATCTTTGTTTAGTAGTGACCAATCCTGAAAATCTTCCTTAATGTAGAAGTCTTTACTGAAAGTCTCCAACTGACTTCAAATACATGAAATGGTGATGTGTACTATAGAGGAGAGTACAGATATCTGCTTATCAGGATCTCTCTCTCTCCCTGTTTTTAATATTTACCCTAAGCTTTGTGATGTGTGGTTACTGCTCCTGACAGTTTTACAGAGTTGTAAGGGTTAACAGTCTAAAAAATTGCTGCTTCAGGCTGGTTTTTTTATGGTATTCCACAGAGAAAGAGACAACAGTTCCCTACATAGATTTCTTCTGAGAATGTAATCTTTACTCTGTCTAGTGGAGTCCTTGTATTCTGGTTGCTTTCTCATTCATTGTTAGCACATAATACAGGGTAGATAATAATTTCCAATTTTGGTTGTTTTCTCTTATTTCTAATGTGGCAAAGGAAGCCAGTGACAAAGCAAAAACATTTTCTGTTTTGTTTCGAAGACAAATGTAACACCTTAGTGGAATCTCAGCTGACTAACAGAATCTTTGGTAAACATTTTTAGAAGGTTGTAGCCATAGCTGTAATTGCCCTGGAATTGCTCTGATGTTCACTATACTTCAGATCTTCATTCTTCTGTATGGTAATCTTCCATTTTACTATAGGCTATCAGACATCTCAACTAAGGAGACCCCAACACCATTAGTATTGAGAAAATAGTTTTCTAAGAGGAAAAAGGCTTGTAATTTAGTGAAGTATACTGTAAGTAAAACACTTCTATGTTTCTGCCTCCTAGGACAGATCAGATTCTGCTGATGAATAAGTGTATAGAAAACAGTCTTTCCGGAGTAGCAGTTGCTTTCAACAAAGCATAAAATACATTGCTCTGAGGTGAAGTGCGATTATACTACAAGGTGCTCAGTAGTTATTTCACTTTGCACGGCTTCCTAATTATAGGTGTTTGAATGCTTTAATAGTTCCCAATGCATTCATCATTGGGACATAATTTACAGGAAGTTTACCAGGAGGTTTTATAAGCTAATGCAATATCATCAAAAACATTTTTGTTTTTCAGTTGACTGGAGACAAAGAAAAGGTTTTCTGGTTTGTCATCTCAATTTCTTAGTATGAAGGACCTGATTATGTTTTCAAGATGCATGTAAATGAGTTTTCTGTAAGCAGTTGTCTCAATTTACACCAACAACTGGTTTAGTGTTTCTTTTTAAATATTTTGGGTATACCTTAAGGTTTTGGTTTACTTCAGGCTTACCTTAAATAATTTGCATTGCATTAATAAAGAGGTATTATTAATGTTTGTTGATTTTCTTGTGTTTACTTATTCCGTGCTGTGTGCTCACTTGTTAGTGTTTGCTTGTCTTCTTTAGTTTGGCATCAGAGTTTATTTTTTTACCCTCTCTTCCTTTCAACCTACCTTATCATCAAGTATCTTCCACTGCAAGCTTGAAAGCAAATGTCATGGTATATTCAGAGGGTGGGCTCAAACTAGGCTTCATCCCTGTACTACTGACATTTTCTACTTGAAACATGAACTTTACAATGTGTGGGGTTTTTTTAGAGATGAGTTTAAAAACTAAACTCAAACTTTCTGCACTTTAGGGATTTTCTTATAAATTCAGATCTGATTCCAGGCACAAACATTGTTAATCTAGCATTGTTTGAGGTTAGTATTAGTGTTTCTCATGGATTGGCTTCTTGACAGATTTTTTTTTTTATAAACAATGTCATTTTCTTTCAAGCTGGAGTTTCATTTACACTATTTAGAATTTTCTCAATTTATTATAACAAAATGTTCATAAAAAAGTACACTTTCCAGAACTGTTAATTAAAAGGGCTTGCTGGGATAAATAAACCCATATGCTGTTGATTAACCACCTTTTAGGGGTCAACAGTTGGAATCTCCTGCTGTGCTTATTTTAATTGTTGTCCAAAATTTTACCAGAAACTGTTTTGTCCATATGGCACTTGCTGAAGATGTAAGGCCTATAGAGAGAATGAACAAAGCACAAAATAAAAAGGTATCTCAGGCTGTGCTGTATATGTGACAACTTCATGGTGGTACTTGAACTGCTCTGTATCTTATCATATGTAAAATACAGAAAAATTTAAAAAGCAATAGAGAGTTTATGTGGGTGTATGCTTGTATTCACCATTATCATGTCTTGCTATTTATAGAAAGAATATCTACCTGCATATAAGGAAATATAAAGGTAGATTTTCTAAATAATGAAAAACACAAAGACATAACAATATGTTTTAAAGCCCAAAACTACTGGGCAAAGAACTGATATTGTTGACTCTGGACATGTTTTTCAGCTGAAGAGAAAGCACTTTTCCTTGTAACACCCAATATATACTGACATTTCTTTTTGTTAGTTAATTATCCCCTGAAGATGTCTGTCTTCATGGAAGGCGAATCACAGAAGTGTCTATAAGAGTGGAAGATTTGCCCTTTGATTCTTTTTTTTGAAGTTTAAAAACACAGTTACCATTACTAAAAATTCGGGGTTTTTTTGATTCTTTTTAAATTTTAGGCATTCAAATTTTTCACTTCCATCATTCAAAATGCAAATGTCTATGAAATAATTTGCAAATGAGTAAAAAAAAAGCCAAACAAGCCCCAGACATTAATATGTTATGCAGAGATTTAAATGAGACTAAAAGTTTTGCCTAAGACTGTTAAAATTGAGTACCTATTTCACCACATTTCTGCTGAAATTATGAAACACTGCTGGACAAGTTTGAGGTTTAAACAGTGGTATCATCAGGTGGGTCAGAAAGAACTCAAAAAAAAAATTTGTATTTATAATTTCTTTTACTTACTATGTCTTTTTAAGAGAGACAATCAATCACTATTGACAAAGCCTCAAACATTTAAAAAAACCTCAACTTCAGTTTCAAAAGGAAGAAGAGAAAGGGAATAACTGAGGTGTGGATTAATTTAGTTTAGTTTGGCAGTTCCGAAGGAGATTGTAATGACATATCTAAACACCTGGATCACAGGTGAGGAAAACTACTATTTTCAGTGTGATATTTGCTACCCAAAAGTTTCTACATGGAAGCTGACTCCCATTGAAGATCTGACTCTGCATACAGTCCTGTCCATTAAAGAATGAGAAAATCCTGTAACAAATCTCCTTCAGTTAAAGAGAACAAATTAGCAAATTTTTTGTTTCACAGATGACCAAATGATGCCAACCATGTGGCTGCCTCCACTCACACCGCAACAACTGTGAGTTCTACTCCAGAAGAGCTGGAGAAAGTGATGGGCTGGATGACAAAAATGCAAAGTGTTTGACTAGATTGAATGATCTGTGATACCACAGTCTCACAGAATAAAACCAATTTCTCTTGGTCCAGTCCATGTTCGTATTTCACATTGCAAAATGTGAAAAGAGGCAAAACATTTGTCTCTTTGTCTGGAGAGAAAAAGTAATGAGGGGTTTTCGGTTTAGGAAAAAAAATAATTATGAACTATTTTAAACAAAATATTGCAGTGATGTATCTTTGCTTTTTAAAGGGGCAGAGTTATATCTCATTCTCCTCAGATTCCTCAGATTTTAGTGTGCTTTGAAGCAATATTGTATAAATATTGTTCAGCACACAATCTCTTTTGGTTCTTTATTGGTCAGAAAAACTAGTCCAGAAACTCCAAATTTCAGTCTGCTTCTGCAGACTTTTCTCCTTTTCCACTAGGTTAGTTCCCATCTTTGTTGTACATGCCTGTGATCTTACTTAAGGAGTATTTCTAGCTTATTATTTGATTCAACTCTCCTCTACAAAGAGCAATACAAACCACAGACGAGTCCTTCTGGATGAATTGCCTCTGAAGCCATTCAAGCTTGAATTGGTATCAGCAATGGTACAGTAAAACTATGGAAATAAAAATGAAAGTGGATTTCTTTCTCACTTGCTTGCTTTCTCTCTCACACTCCTATCTTTTGCCTGGATCCTAGTTTCTTGGCTGTACAGCTAGTTTCTTGCCCTCTCATGGTGTCCCTCAGTGTGTGTTTCCTGGTTATTGTCAGGGAGGACCCAGCATGGCATTTGCTTTGCTGTCCCACACAAGTCCAGGGCTGGGGTAATAAGAGGTTCCTTGGACAGAGAAGGTGAAAAAATAAGTCAAGTCCAAGGTCAGCCTGTGAAGTCCAGTGAGAAAGTCAGGGACCAGGGAGGGATAGAGCTGGAGAAAAGCAGTCCTACAGCATCAATGGGACAGGGAATGGTGGCTCTGGGACGGGCTGAGATGGAGTCATTGAATATGGACAGAGAAGAGGAAGGCACTAGGGGAAGCTGGGCAACAACAGGTAGACACCTCCACGCTCTCAGGGACATGAGAGGTTATAAGCATACCTTGTAAGTTCCCTCTTTCAATAGATATAATTCTAGTGATCTCCAATTTCATATTTTATACAGCATAAGAAATCACTCAGGGTCCCCTTGCTCCCAAATTATTTTCAAATATTTCAGTTGTTAGTGTTTTCCTCTCAGTACAGAGCTCCGCTTCCTCTTTGCTTATTATAACTAATAGGAGGATAACAAAGCGAGTAATTCTGTTAGAACTGCCAGTTTCAGAATGATAAGAAAACAATTAGGTGAAAGGAAAAAATAAAACTGGAAATTAGTCATGATCAGAGAGTAATAGAGAAATTATTGTTTAATTCATATTTCCACCGAGTTTCTTTTGGTTTTTTTTCTGAGATCTCTTAGGTATCAAGCATATTTTCTAGCAAATATATTTTCTAGTAAACATATTTTCTAAAATAGCCTTCAAATTTTCTGGAAGTAATCATCAGATGCTCCCCATATATCAGTACCATCTAAAGCTTCTTGAAGAACTCCAGGCCAAACTTTTTGAAGAATACCCACTATTGAACAGTTTAACAGTTCCAAAGGTCAGGCAAAATCCTATTCTCAGCAATGGCTGATGATTGCTGAGGGTACACTTTTCTGTCATTTCTGGTATACTGTCAGAGACATTGCTGCATACTATTGCTGGACTTTTCCAGCTAAACTAGGTTTATTAATGTCCTTGGCTTCTCGGCAAACAACAACTTCATATAGCACAGGATGAAACTGTAGCAATAAAATTGAAATTAAATCTCTTGCAATAGCAACTACACACTTAAATAAAATACCTTCTGCAAATCCACCATTAAATGCTAAGAAATTCAGGCTATGAGAAGAAATCAAAACAACTTCAAAAGAAAATTGACACTTTTTAAAATACCATAATTTATGGACAATGGCTATGAATATGAATAATATGTATAGGGTATGGCCAAAAAATCCTCTGACAAAACCTAAAAAAATGTAAAAATAAAACAATCGACATTCCAATTCATTTGACTTTTGTCTTCCGTCTTCCAAATGATAAAAACATTCCTCTTAAAATGCAGGAATTCTACACATTGATTTAGACCAAATTCATGTTCTGTTTATAAAAATATCAGTTGGTTGGTGGTTTTGAAGCTAGAGTTGGTACTCTGCTTTACCGCTGTAAGAAAAACACTACACTGAAATAATCTGGCTTAATGAAATGTGATTTCTCTATGAAAAAAGGAATAGTATTACAGAAAGTTTGGATTTAAGAGGTTTAGATACTGGGTTTGGAATGATGGTTTTGGGATATCACATTGTTATGAATGAAAATTTGGATGTAGATTCTCAGCTGGTACTAGGTTGGTCAGTGTAGTTGTTCTGATTCATGCCATGCAAGGATTGACTCTCACTCTTTGTTCATTTGTACTAAAGCTGCTTTCCTCTGTATCATTCATTAAAAAACCAATTTAAAACCTGAAGGAAAAGAGTATCTATAAATAAGAAAACTTGCAGATAGCCCCTTGCTTAATTTAGTATATCTGCACACTCACATGCTGAAGCTGTTGATGATAATAGATGCACTGCCCAATGCTCAGAAACCTGCTTTCAAATTTCAAAGCAATCTAGCCTTGGGTTAGATAGTTCTGCAGGAGAGAATATAAGAAGCCAGAGTGACTGTGATGAGTATTCTCTACAGCTCAGTACACTGCTGATCACTTATTAATGTTCTACCAAAATATGTTATTAGATTTTAATTTCTTTATCACGTTTTCTTCCTTTGGTTTCTATCAGAAATACCTGCCTGAGGCACTTGAAGATGTCATTTTGCATAATGAAAGAGGGCTAACATGAATGCAAATTTCCAGCAAATATTTTTCTTTTTTTTAGAGACAAATTCTCATGAAATTTTCTCAAATAAAGTTCTCCTCCTTTGGTACTTTTACTGTATAATTCTGTATACTTTCCACAGCCTCATTTTGAGTGTCAGATTCAAAGGTGAATTAAAATAGTAATTTGAAGCAGTTTAAAGTATCTCCAGATGAATGGAAATAAAAACCGCAAAATTTTCCCATTTCTTATTACTCATCTTAGAATGTCAGACTGGAGAGTTTATCCAAAGTACTTACTGCTACACTGCTGAAAAGGGTCTCTTTATAAAAAATTGAATTGTTTCTTTTTGACATGGTACAAATAAAGTGTAACTGAATATAAGAACACATTTCTTGGGTAACTAATAGCGAAAATCAGAACATAAAAGTCCAATTCTTCCTCGTCCAGTATGCATGTTTCAAACTTTAGTAACGTCAGCTCATTATTCAGCAATACCTTTGGAAACTAGAGAAGTGCTTCCATTTAAGTGTTTGTTTAGTGTTTACAAAACTAATTTGAGAAAATGTCCAGATTAGTCATTCTCCAGTGACTAAGTTATCATAAGAAACTGAAAACATTAAGTAAAAGGAAAAGATAGGTCAGACATACACAGGAGTAAATAATCTGGTTCAAACCCTTGCTAAATCAGGCAAGGACATTGTATAAACATTTCAGAGATTTCAGTATTATTGATGCTGATTCAACCCCCAAGTCTACATCCTTGTTTCTTGAACACAGATGAAAATGATTATTTTAGTTTTAGTATTATACACTGATTATCTTTAATGTCAAGAAGATAAAGATAATTGCAGAGAGGGGTCCATTTAGATATTATTCCCCTTTTATTTGAAAAAATAACTTTTATCATTCAACTTTTGTCATGTCTGTCTGCATTCTTGTAGTTTTTTGATGAGTCCTTTATCCAGTTCCCCCTTATCTCTTGGCAAACTCATAATGTCTTTTTTCAGTTGATTTTCATGCATTTCCTATTGCTTTAAGTACAAACTCTAACTAGTTTAATGCTTTTAATTTGATATTCTAAGCTGGTCCTACATCTGAGGACTAGAAGTACCTTTGTCTCTCAGGACTTCTAATTACAGCACAATTTTCATGGAGGTATTGTTCTAAAACTGCCTGACGATAAATTCTTTGTCAGTCATTCCCCAAGTGCTTTAAATCTAAGTATTCAATTTTAAAAAATAATTTTTTAACCAATATTTCATATAATTAACTTACAACACTACCTCAGCATTTTTATTATTATCTTCCCTTATCAATACATACTTTTCCACTACTCCATTTTAGTCATGTTTGACTTTGACACTTCTTGTAACACTAGATCCACTTTCTGCATTTTCTCGATCCTGTCCTTCATTCTCCTGCAACTTGCATTCACTGAGAGAGAATAACTCAGATAATTAAAGTGCAACAAAAAGCTAATCTATGAAATTGAAATGCCGTGACCTGAGTGTTGAGAAAAACATACAAAAATTCACCCAGTTGTTTCTGAACACATGCACATTGCTGTGTGGCTTGTCAAGCCTTATATCCTCCTATTCTGATTTCTAGGCAGGAGAAAACCACAATTGTCAGTTTTTTGACAACAACTGTCATCTGCACTGTAGACATAGGTGTGCATTTCAGCTCCTGGATTCAACTGCATCCCTTGTCTGTGACTCTTCTGTGCTGGTCTAGACCTGGGCAACCACCACTTTCCTTCCTCATGAGGTATGTATGAAGGCTGTGTTTGGAGTTAAACATGGTATTCCAGCAGGTATAATAGGCACAGTGGGACTTTGCGAGCTTTGGCCTCCACATAGTAGTGTTTATCTTAAAAGTTATCTTTTTATTATATGGAATACTTTGCGTTTAATATGCGGTGGAAAATGATATTAGTTCCTTTTTTTTTACTTTTTTTATTCAACTGCAAGTCATTTACAACTGATCGTAAACAAGGAAAGTTATTTTACCCACTGTCCTTTCATTAAGAAAAATAGACTCTTTAAACAGTTTTATGGAAGAAAATTTCCAATAAGTTTGTCTGCTGTGATTAGATTAATGTGTGTCAGATTCCTTACTTATTCATATGAATCAAATCATTTTCCCACAGAAATGAAGAAAACATTTAATTGACTTTTTTATTTACTCGTTTTGATATAGGCTTCTTTCTCTTTAATAAGGTGAGATATTATGATAATGGTTTTTCCTCTCTCTTTTATAATATATGTGTCTTCCTGTTTAGAAAAGTTACAACATAATTTAATACTATTTTAATATTACTAATTTAATATTTGTGCCCAGGTAATTTTTGAAATGCCTTTTTTAGCAATCTGTGTGGAATTATTTCTATAAACTCATATTTTTTGTTGGGTGAAGTAACTATAACCTCTGAGGCTGATTTTTTTGTATAGCATTTGACTATGCTGTTTGCAAACACATCAATGCCTGGTTTTATCCAGACTTTGGTTCGCTCTTTCCTTATGTTTAGACATGCTGATAAATATTTGTCAACCGTTAAGTATATTGCATCAACTCAGGAACAGAAGGAAAACTTTTCAAACAAAATTGCTGTGATTTCTATCCAGTACATGTGAATGTCTTCTCTTCCAAAGAAACATCCACTAACGTATCATTGTCAATATCTCATCCTCCCTCAGCAGTCAAAACATGCTTAGAAAATAAGTGCCACCTACCCTTAACATACTCCAGTGTAACATACAAACACACACACTTTTTTATACTCCTCCCATGCTGGGTGATTCCATCTGAAATATAGGTAGATAGCTCTCTTTCTCTTGCAGTTGCATAGTGCGTTGCTGTGAAAACAAAACCAATTTTAGTATCAGGAGATATTTTCGAGTTGTTTTTTTTTCTTATGTTTTTGCCAACCCGAGTCTGCTGCTAGATTCTTCAGTTGCCATGGTGAGCAGGGGTGTAGGCAGTTCTTCTAGTCAGGGAAAAAAAAAAAATCATGAAATGAATGCTAATGTGAGAGGAAACTGGCAATACTCAGTTTTATAACCCAGTCCAGTTCATAAATACAGAGCTTTCCACCTCAGGGGGAATCACAGGAAAAGGTCATAAAAATAGATGCTCATCTTGAAATAAATTCCTCATTTTTTGTTTTGCAATCAAAAAAAAAAACCATGCAGAAGAGAATAGTCCAGTGATTCAAGAAAGACACTAGGAAATTAAAAGTCCTGGATCCTGCTCTGGCTCTAGTGCTGCCAGTCATTACTGAATGAGGTAGGTGAAAGGCAGGCACTGCAATGATGGGCTGTGGTCTCTTTGGCAAACCGGCATTTGGTCTCGTTTGTTGAGAAGCTCACCCCACAGTCTTTTTCTTAGGAAAACACTAATTTGATTCATCTGTGTGTACTAGAACATCAGAAATAGAGTTAACGAGAAAACATGAAGTTTTACTCACACTTATACTTTTTAATTTTAAAATTTCTGTTTATTATAAAATCAGAGATTCATAGAATGGCCTGAGTCAGAATGGACAATAAAGATCTATTTCCAACTCCACTGACATGAGCTGGGACATCTTTCACTGGTTTTGGTAGCTCAGAGCCTAATCCAATCCAGATTTAAACACTTCCAGGGATGGGGCATCCACAACTTCTCTGGGCAACCTGTTCCAGTGCCTCACCACTCTCACAGTAAACAATTTTTCTCTAATATCTAATCTAAACCTACTCCCTTTAAATTTGAAGCCATTCCCCTTGTCTTGTCACTACATACCCTTGTAAATAGTCTCTCTCCAACTTTCTTGTAGACTCCCTGAAGGTACTGGAAGGCCACAATTAGGTCACTCCAAAGACTTCTTCAGGATGAACAATCCTAATTTTCTTAGCCTTTCCTCAGAGGAAAGGTGCTCCATCCTTCTGATAGGGTCTTGGTGGCCCTCCTCTGGACTCACTCAACAAGTTGATGTCCTTCCTGTGCTGGGGATCCCAGAGCTGGATGCAGTACTTATCACCCTTCAAAATATAGCAATTTTCCATGAATGACGTTTCTTCATATCCATGTGAAATACTGTTTTCCATTCTATGCTTTTCTTTCCATTCTACCTTTCCTTTACATTTTCTTAATTTTGTTTTTCTTCTCTTATTTTTTAGAAGAAAGGTGTGAAAATAGAAAAACATTAAAGAAAATACTAATTTCTTTGAAGGAAGCATCATTTGGGGAGCTTAAAAGCTTTTCACAAAACACCTTGTTATCCCCTCTAGCAATAATCTCTCTAGGAATACAGTTTATTAATCTATCCAGTGAAAGTAGTCAGCACTTCTTTTTATAGACAAAGAAAAATATTGGCAAATGTTTGCTGTAATTTTAAGCTGGTTGGCATCTTCTGTCTTTCATCTTTGAGACACTCAACAGTGTTTTGGTTTCTGACTGGAAGTGGTGGCACTGGAGCTATGGCTGTCGATGATCCGATTCCTCGCAGCTGCCTGTCCTGCCTGGACAGTGGAGTGAGTACTGGCTCCTTGCGAAATTGCTGCAGTTTGCAGACATGTTTGTTAAGTTGTTTTCCCTTTTTGCTTCTCTTAAGACATTGTATTGTAGACTGATAAATTAGTAACCTCTGAGCTGTCTGGGTATGCTCAGCTGTGAACTCTGGGCAGCATAGAGCTGGAGCAGGGGATGGGATAGGAGAAGCACCTGGTCCCAACTAAACTTTCTAGTTTAATTCCAGTACTATTAAAACCGGTACTACCAGGGCTACTGTATTTGTGGTTAAAAGACAGAGCTATGTGGCAGTAAATCTGCAGTATATGAGAAAACTGGTTTAAACATGTTTCAAAATGGCTTTTTGTAGTCTCTTTGCTAACTCATGCTTTCTTCTTCCCGACACTCCCTGTGAAGGACTATTGTCTCCCATACAGGAATGTCCTGGGAAGATGTCCTAAAGGTGTTCTCATTGGACCTTGTTAACCCCTTCCTGTGATTGGGTATTCCTGTAAGCCCCTTGAGACTTCTAATTGGTTACTCTGTGAGTCTTCCTAAGCCTATAAATGTAACCCCCACAACAAACCCTCTCTTGCCTCCTCTCTGCGCCCTATGTGCTGTCTCTGTGCCTGCCATGGGACCACGTGGGGAGGGGAGAGCACCTCTCCCCTCCAGGCTCAGGACCTGAAGAAACCCCTGGCGCTGGAGTTCCCCCCCCATCCACTTAAGCTGTCGGAAATGGTTCCTCAGATGGAAATAGAACTAGAACTGGGCTGCCCCATGCCACAGGGGGTTAGAGATCCAGAGAGCTACTATTAGGTGCACAGTTAACTTCATATCATGATCACCTGAATGCAATATATCATGTCAATGTGACTAGAAAGTAAAAACTATTTTATGAAACACTGAGTACTTGAAAAAAGTAGATGTTGTTGACTTTTAAATAGTGAATGTGCTACATAGCTTATTACTAGATATAAGGGTTATTGTAAGGTATAATTAACATCTATAAGGTATTTCAAAATCTTGTGCTATACAAATGTCTAGCATTACTGTCATTGACTTGGAGCCCCTTAAAAGATGTAAGAAACTATTCACTATCTTAGGTTTAATTTATAGATGGTGATCCTGTAGACTACTGATATTAAATCAATATCTCATTGGAGGAACAGCATATGTTCCCTCCCAACATATTACTTATGTGCTTAATAGTGGAAATGTACTCTCTTACTTTAGAGTTGGATGAAATTTTGCTGTTATGGAAGCTTCTGAAAAGACAATTTTAAGTTCTGCTTCTGAAAAATATCCATAATAATACTTTTTTTTATTATTTGCAATTGGAAATTTTGAATCTTTGCTCAAGATTTGATGATAAATTATCTGTAACAGTCAAAAAAGTGTTTACAGTATGTTTGCAATGGGAATTGCTTTATATTTAGGTAAAATTTGGAGTAATTAATTTTTAAATTTTTTGTAAATGAAAAAATTTTGCTAGAAATAACTACTTTTACCTGTTCAGCTTTAAGCTTCTTGATAGCTAAAACTCTGTAGATAATTCTTCAAGTAAATAAAATAAATTGGTTTGCCTTTTGTGTGTTTATGTGTGAGATTAACAGATGGCAAAGCACAACAGTTCCTAGCCAAGTCTAACTTAGGATTTACAGAGTCTTAGACAGACAAGGGAAGTTTCAGATCTTCTTGCCGGGGACAGGGAAATGAGCCACAGAAGGCCATGAAGGCACCTTCTGCATGCAAAACTTTCTTTAAATCTGAGGTCAAGACAAAGCAATTGCTCATTGCACTTACCCCAGTAAATCCCTTTATAACCAAATATTGTATGAACAATGCTTTAGGCAAGGTCTAGATGCTCTGAAAATAAACATTTTACTCTTTTCTAAGTTTTAAAATATGTTTCCTAGCAGTTTCTTTCATATGTTTAGAGATATCACTTGACAGATATATTCTATCATAGCTAAACTGAACCATTCAACTGCTAAGCACTAAAAATATTTTAGTTTATTTATTAATAATGATTATATCCTGGAGGTTTAAAATAAAAAAATATAAAAAATCAAGCCAAAGAAATTCTCACAAATTGGAAAATATCTACATTTAAAGTTATAGAGGACTGGAGCACCTCTCCTATGAGGACAGGCAGAGAGAGCTGGGGCTCTTCAACCTGAAGAAGAGAAGGCTCTGGTAATACCTGATAGCAGCCTTTCAGTACCTAATGGGGGCTGGAGAGGAACTTCATACAAGAGCATGTAGATATAGGACAAGTGAGAATGGCTATAAATTGAAAGAAGGTAGGTTTAGATTAGATATGAGGAAGAAATTCTTTACTGTGAGGGTAGTGAGGCACTGGAACATGTTGTCCAGAAAAGTTGTGGATGTCCCATCCCTGGAGATGTTCAAGGCTAGGCTGGCTGTGGCTATGAGCAACCTGATCTAGTGGAAGGTATTTATGGTAGAGAAGTTGGAAGTAGATGATCTTTACTGTCTCTTCAAACCCAAACCGTTCTATATTTCTATGAAGAACAAATCTTGATGTGTTTCACCCACAAACAATAAACTACACGAGCAAGATATTTGCTTCATACATATTTTATTACTACAGTCTTTATAGTGTTTATCTCTTTTCCTTGAAAAAGAAGTCTCAAATATCATAATCTTCCAGTAAAGCTCACAGAGTGTTGCCTGAAGAAATTATTACTCTTACCCTATTCATTTAAACAGACACTCTTTGGGATGATATAGAAGGCATGCAGATTTGCTTCAGCAAGAAACAGGTTAAAGTTAATCCAGGTGTTTCAGATAACTCTCTTGTATTCTTTTCATCAGAGTAATTGGTACTAACATTGCATAAAAAGATGACTAATGACAGTATATTCACTGCAGAGCACAGCAAATGTTGAAGTCAAATTATGTGGCTCTAGGCATTTTGAGAGACAGAATAAACAGTGATTCATTGTGCCACAGCCCTCATGACCCACCTTCACTTATGAAGCTGCCCATGATCTGTGTGCCTAAGAAAGAGAAAAAAAATTACACAAATATAAGTAGTAATTAAAAAGTAAAATAAAAATGTAGTAAGGAATGAATATATCAAATATTCATGCTTTTGTGAATAGGGTTGGATGTTTAGGTATGGATATGAAGCCCTTGTAGCAGTTTGCTTTCTTCTCTGTCTTTGTCCCAGAATACCTGACATTATGGGCTATGTTAACAGGGGAGTGGATAGCACAAGCAGCACCCTTCTAAATCCCTCTCTTCATCATAAAAGAACCACAGGATTGAAGGGGGAAAAGCACTGCTACAAAAGCTTCAGTGGCAAATAGGCCACTGATTTATGGATTGAGAGACAGATTTTAGATAAGAAGAAAAAGTAAAATCTAAACTGTATTAAAGAAAGGTAAAGCTAGGGATCTCTTAACATGCTTGAATATACAAAATCCATGGGAATGGGCAGGCTGCTGGTATAGCCAGCTTTCTATCATCTTTGGAAGATTATGCCAGCTGGGAGAGCTTCTTGATTTCTGAAAAGGACATACATCACACTGCAGTCCTGCAGGTTATGGAGTTTCCAGAAAGCCGTTTCCAGGCCAGAGAAGAGCAAGGTATTTGGGAACAACTAGCAAAAACTAATGAAAGGATGAATCATGCTTGACCAACCCAGTAGCCTTCTATGATTAGATGACTAAGCAGATGAGAGTAGTGAATTTTTGACACTGACAACACTTTCAATGTAATTTCTGATAGTATACCTTGTAAGAAAAGTAGGGAATATGAACTGAATAAACAACTGAAAAACTGGCTGGAGAGCTGAACTCAAAGGGAGGTGATCAGGAGTATGAAATCCAGCTGGGAGATGATTATTAGTGGTATCTCTCAGGGACAGTATAGGAGCCAATACTGTTTAGTATTTCTGTTAATGGTGTGGATAATGGGGCAGAAGGTACCCTAGCAAATTTACAAATGATATCAAACTGTAAGGGAGTGGTTGATAGAGTAGAAAATAGAACTGTTATTCGGAGAGACCATAGAAGGAAATATAAATAGGCAGAAAAGACATTTCTGAAGTCTAGCAAATGCAAGATTCTGCCTCCGGGACTGAATAAGCATATGCAAAAGTGGAGGCTGGCAGCTGATTGGCTAGGAAGCAGCACAATGATATGTCTGGCTCCATCCTTGGAGATAGTCAAAAGCTGTCTGGATATGGTCCCGGGCAACTGTTTCTAGGTGGCTCTGGCTGAGCAGGGAGAATGGACCAGATGATCATCAGATATCTCTTTCAACTTTCACCATTCTGTGAGTCTGTGACATATGGTACTAATTTGATTTCCAGTAGCATTAGGATCGTATTGGCACAGTGCTCTGAATGGTCTAGTTACCACTGCCGGTAATATATATATACGTATATATATATACACAAACATATATACATATATATACGTATATATATATACATATATATATATGTATATATATATACATATATATATACATATATATATGTATATATATATATACACACACACACATATATATATGTATATGCAAAGCCAGATGAAGCACTAACTTCACTAGTGTATGTTTCTTGTGGTATCTGAGACAGCTTGAATACCTTTGCATCCTTTCATCTATGTGTTTGCACCCTTGGCAGCCCTGAACTATTTTACACTCAACTGATTTGAAAGCTCCAATGAAGTTCACCAGATCTCACCTAGAAATATTGAATCCATTGGCATTGTCAGAAGATGACAGTAGGTTATGCCTTGCATAAAATCCAAGAGGAAAGATTCCACCGTACTCTTTAGTTTTTCCCTTGCCTAGGGTAGAGTAGCTCTGTATCAGACTCCAGTTAGGAAAGTTCTGTGCCTGTTCTTATGGAGTGGCTCATTCAAGATAGCATCCTTAAATGACAGGAGCCAAAATAATCTGAAGTAAGGTATTTTCTATTTCTTTCTTTCTTTTTCTTTTTTTTTTTTTTAAAGGCTATTTTAAAAAATAAATAATTAAAAAATACAGTGATACACAACAGGAAATGCGTGAGCATTCTGCGGTAACTGATATACCAATCTAGTATATCAAGGAGTAAAGTTTGAAACTTTTCTTGGCAATGTGTTGCATAAGAATGGGTTCATGTAACTAGGAGAGGATTCATGGGGTTAGGAATTACAAATGCTGTACTAAGAAGGATCAAAATGTGGGACTTTAGATGAAGAGAGAGCCTCTAGAGCCTCTAACAAGCAAACTTAGGCAGCTCAGAGCTCTGGTAGCTGACTTCTGTGAATGTCACTCTTCAATAACTTATTCTTATGGTGTACTGGGGGAGGGTAGCTATACAAATTGGATTTTAAGTTACAGCAGATAAGTTCTCATTTATTGACACAAATGATCTTATTTGGACTTGATTCAAAGAAGTTGGTTGTTGCTATGCCTCATTCCCCTTTAATGGGCACTAGTTTGCTCATTGAATCCATATTTCAACACAGTGCACACTGCTTTCCTTAAAAATAAACTCATAAAACAAACATAAACCTTCATAACAGTATACAGGAGATGTAAATGGTACTCTGAAAAAGAATCTGCTTTTAGAGGCTTTTGGTATGCCATCCTTGTTAAGCATCTAAGACAGGAAAAGTCTTGCATGACAGAGAATCCTAGAATTTTTTACTTCTCAGTTAGAGACGAGTTTCCACTGAAACTGTACCAAAATATCATAAGTTGGGCCAGTCTCAGTGTTCACAACTTAAGTAGGGATAATCCATGTATCAAATCAGTTGATGCTTGCTGCAAGCAAGATCAACATTAATCAGTAAAAACCAGAAGAATTAGTTTCTGTCCTAGTTTAAGATGAATTCAGTAATTTTGATTTTATCACCAAAACAAACCCTAGGGCACTCAAATCTCAGTTACTACTTCTTTGACACTGGAGAAGAGATTCTTGTATTGGATGGCAAGGTTTTGGTAGCAGGAGGGAGACTACAGGAGTAGCTTCTGGAGAAACTTCTAGAAGCTTCCCCTATGTCTGATAAAGCCAATACCAGGTGACTCCAAGATGGACCTGCCGCTGGCCAAGGCTGAGCCCATCAGTGACAGTGATAGTGCCTCTGGAGCAATAGATTTAAGAAGTGGGGAAAAAAGGAACTGTGCAATTGCAGCAGGAGAGATAAGTGAGAATATGTGAAAGAAACAGCCCTGCAGATGCCAAGGTCAGCAGAGAAGGAGGGGGAAGAGGTGCTCCAGGCATTGGAGCAGAGATTCCCTTGCAGTCCTCCCCATGAGGAAGAAGAAGGGGCAGAGATGACATGTGATGAACTGACCACGGCCCCCATTCCCTGTCCCCCTGCACTGCTGGAGGGAGGAGGTAGAGAAAACAGGGAGTGAAATTTAGCCAGGGAAGAAGGAGGAATGGGGGAAAAGTGTTCTAAGATTTAGTTTTTATTTCTCAGTATCCTACTTGGATTTGATGGGTAATAATTTAAATTAATTTTTCCCCAAGTCAAGTTTGTTTTGCCTATGATGGTACCTAGTGTGGCACCTGTCCTTATCTGGACTCATGAGTCTTTTGTTGCGTATTCTCTCTCCTGTCCAGTTGAGGAGGGAATCGATAGAGCAGCTCTGGTGGGCACCTTGGGTCCAGCCAGGGTCAACACACCACAAGTTTTCAATAGACAGTAAGCAAAAGTTTTAGAAAAAACAGGTATTTTGGGAGTCTCCATTTTTTTCAAATACAGTTTTGGACAACTAAGGTGGTGTAGTTTTCCAAAACTGGAAATATTGTGTTTTGGCAGCCCAATTTTTAAAAATGTTAAGATTCTAAGTGCAATACCCAAAAGTAAAGCATGAAAAATTAATATGAATGATAAATAAATGATAAATATCAATGAAAAATCTTCTGTCACAAGATTTTACAAATGTCAAGTCATCAGTTTTTAATGTATATAAAAGATGACACATTTAGCAATACATTACCCTCTAGTATTGTGCTGTATATGGACTTAGATTTTCTAAGAGGTCTGGATAGTCCTAGGAAGTGTCCGTTCCAAGTAGTAATCCACCCTGACCTGACCTAGCTTAGGAGATCTGATGGGATCCTAGTATAAGATAGTATGTCTAAAGGCAATTTTTCTTTAAAATATTAATATAAAAAAATTTACCAGCGTGGTTCTGCCATGTAAAGAAAATTATAGATAAAGAAAATATAAAATGAAAATGAAGATCAAATGACCAAAAATCCAATGATTCCATTCCCTTGGAATGTAGCGAATTATCTAGACTTCCAAAGAGGGTGACTGTAAGACCCTAAGTCTTGAGTTACGAGCTCGCCAAGGGAGTTTACTTTAAAAATATACAAGGCTCCAACAATATCATTTAATATGTATTGCTAGACAAGGAAAATTAGGTCCTTATTAATTTAGGTATTTGTAAAATCCACTGGGCAGCTCTCCTGAGCTTAGGTACCTGAAGATTTCTTTATACTCTCTGGTGTTGTGAATGTGTATTACAGGACATTTTTATTAATGACCTCTACTAAAGTATTTGAACTGCAGCTAGACTGACTCTCAGAAATTGTCTCATTATTTCTGGTGGGGCAAACAAGTGCTGAAAGAACCTTTATAAAGAAACATCTACTCTATTTAGAATAGAATAGAATAGAATATTTTCTTCTTTATGTTTCACATTAAAAGAGTAGGACTATCTGGTTTATTTTGAAATTACCATACAAAGTCTGCCCTGGCAAAAGATAATATGGGCAAAACTCAGGCATAAAGAATCAGGCTGAGACAACAAAGCCAGCTATGATCTTATTCTTAAAAAAACCATTTCAATTAATGAAATGTTTGCTGTTGGCAGGGGATAGTACGGTGTGTTCAAAATCACATATCTTATTAGCTGTAGAAATCCTTCCAAGAAACTGATTTCATCAGACCAAACAAATATGATGGCCGATTTTTTTCCCCCTCTGCTTTATAATCCATCAAAGTAGGAACATCCTGAGACATTTTCTTCATTCATTTATTGTTAGTAAATGCTTCTAAAACTGAATCTTCAACTAGATAAGAGAAGCAAAGCAGGACCTCAACTCTTTGCACTTGTCAAAGCACACATTATATCATCCCTGGAGAGAAAATTTTTGATTCTTAGCCTTATCTTTTAGAACATAAGTGAAGCAGGACCTTAGATTTCCTAGAATTACAGTGAAGAAGCAGATGAAATCTTGACACATCTGGCTGTAAAATGTGCTGCCTTTTAGGTCGTTGGCAACTGCAGAATGCATGACAATGTGCAACAGATGTTAGAGTATTATTCACCGAGCTTCACTTTCTGTGGTGAAGTGTTTAGGAGTTATTCGAATGACAAGCCCTGACAGCTCAGATAAATTGTTTTCATTGTGCTGAAGTTGAAGAAATAATGTGGCCAAACTGCTCCAAAGAGAAGAATGAATTGTCAGAGTTTCTGTGAGGTCTGCTGTTGAAAAAAAAACAAAAACCAACAAAACAAACCAAAAACCTAGCAGGTACTTATAGGCCATTATTTAAAGGCTGCTTGGATAATAAGGAGGACTAAAATGGCTAAGACTGTGTCCATCAGAGATGGGCTTTCCTCTAAGGGGGGCATTAAGCTTCTCACAACTACTGACTAGCAGTTAGTGACTTTTGAATTAAGAGAGACCTTCTTCGTGAAGATTAAAATGGAAGTCTCAAGCCTGCGGAGAAGAGGTGTCTTATTGAAAATGTCAAGCTTAGAAGACTTTCAGGATTCAGGAAATTAGTTATTTCTCCTGGGGTTTGAAACTACGTTTCAAATTCTTACTAGAGATAGGAAATAACTCTTTTCACTGAGTCAAATTCACAAATTGTAGTATTAGAAAGAACAATTATTCTTAAATTCTTATTGAAATTATTCATTACACTCTTTTGATTAGTATTATTGTTTCACTCTCTTTCTATTACATCTCTTAAAAATAATCTTTTCCACATAGGTGCAAATGAAGCCATGTGATTTTTGAAATCACTAACACCAGTTCAGCATATGGTATGATATCATGACATGTTACAAGGCTTTGAAAATCCCCTCTGTGACCTATCAGCCCAACAAACAAGGCCACTGGCTCCTTTCAAAAGAAATTTATACTGAAGAGCATTCCTCTATGAGTGTTTGACTGCCTTACCAGAGAGTCAGCGTTGAATCATTGCAAACACCTTCTGAATTCATATTTCCCAGGGGAATATTTTAAATTTTGGAATATGAAATTGAACTTTTTCTCTTGTCTCATCTACTACTCTGGGGGTTTGGGGGTTGAATTTGGGGTTTTTTTGCATGAATTCCAATTGTATAGGTACTTCCCAAAAACAGCTTTCAAACTAGCCACTCTGAAATACAGGCAAGGTCATATTATACAGGCAGTAGAGCCTGAGCAGTTATGTGAAGACAGGACAGAGGAAGTTCTGTACCTTCCCATAAAAAGAAACACTGATACTAAGGAGACTGATGACTGTTCAGTATGCAGTCATTATTTCCCTGCCCCTGGGTTGAATGATGGATAGTACATAGGTGACAAGTGGGCTTCCAGCCTTTTGGATGCTTCACGTCATGCTTATTTATACTCTAAGATGAAAAGTGAAGGTCTATCAGTAAGATAAGTATTTGCATGAGTCTTTTCAGGTCTCCAAACTTTAATTTGCCTGCAAATCCATTTTTATGAATGGTTAAATAATTGAAGAAAAAAGAAATCCATCTGTATTATTCAGATCCCAGACTTAGGACTGATTATTACAAGAGACACTGTTTAATGTTAGGTGACTGCACTGTTGCCTCTTTCACATCATCTTATGCTTCTAATTATTTTAATTCAAATCAAATTTTGATAGAACAAGATCACTTAAAACAAACCAGATTTTAACATATGATACAGAAATATTGTGAGGTTTTTCAAGAAATTTTAAAGGTTGTGTCTCATCAAAACTTTAAAAAAATGTATTATATTACTGGCATTTTATTTGATGTTGATTAACTAGGAATAAGATTGAAAATTTCAGCTGAATTTTGAGGGGAAAAAAAAGCACCATGCAATATTTTGACCAAATATCATTTTACTTTATATGTGTCACATCCTGTCAACCTGTCTTATTCTTCCTCTCTTTTGCATGCCTAGTGTCTACATATGTTAAGCAGAATAATGTATACTGTCTAAAGAGACAGTACCAGAAATCTGGAATTTACTGGAGACAGGTAACTGCAGAAGCAAAAGCGACTTGGATCTGAAAACCTGTAGTTATTGCTGCACCACCTAAAGACAAGATTTTTATTATTTATAGCATAAAAGTTCCATACCTATTTAAATACTAATTCTGAAATTAAATTAGAAAATTAAACTAGGACTCATAATTTATGGAGACACTCTGGAAATTTTATTCCAAAAAATAATTGATCTGACTCACCATGACAACTTATGTGGGATTTGGAGTAATCAGTTTGCTTGCAGAAATCTTTGCTTCACCACCTCCCAAGATTAGGGTAAAAATATGTCAGGCTATCCATAATCTTGATATTTTTAAGATATTAAAACCTTTATGTTAAATCTAGTGCAGTTAATCAGAATGACTAAAAGTCAGATATCTTTCATATTGACAAAGTAAACTTGTAGAAACTAAGAATTTGTGTTTTGTAAAGTAAGGCCATTTTAAACAAATGAAAATACACAAAAAATTTAATTTTCAAATTTAATTCTGTAGTGTATTACCCTTCATATCTTTTAGTAAAGATATTCATATTGATCATATTGATTTTCATATAGATTTTCATATCTGAAAATGTTTCATATTAGTAGGAAAAAAGCACTAATAAAGCAATGCACATCATTTAAAAAACAGTATTTTATTTTGCAGTGGAGTTAAGATCTGGCTTATTATTTTGTTATTACTATCTCTGGACACAAGTTTCCTTAAAATTGCATACAGGACAAAAGAAACACACAAAAATTCCCACACCCTACAGATAGCACAATGTGCACAGAACACATATTTTCAGGTGGCATTTTGTTCTTAAAAGATGGCATTCTTCTCTCTTGGTTCATTGTGGCTGACACCATTATAGTCTTACCTCAATCCTTATGTAATACAATGATTCTAAGGAGTGAGGTTATGTATTCCTAAGTTAAAATTTATTTGGACTCTACTTGAAATTCTTCTGTATTAAAAACTATAGAAATAAACTTTCATAAGTATGCTCTGCTTTTATTGCTAATATTGACTAAAATAGGCTATATTGGTGATGCAATTTAACCCACAGCATTAAGCAGAATAAAATTCAGTTTCATTTGACTTTTTTTAATGTCAGTGTAGAACATCTGCATCCATTCACATCACTGAAGACTAACTTACAGTCAATGGGGAGAAACAAACACTGTCAAAGTGTGATTCATCCAAACTGGTGTAGATATCTACTTCAGGAAAAGACATTTTACCATTAAAGTGCCTATTTCTCTGCAGTGACTATGAATAGACCCAAAGTTGACCAGCTCAGATATAAATATGTGCAAGGTCTGCATTTGATCAAATGAATCATAACTCAGGAATCAGCCTGATCAAATTTAAATGTTACACATATAGGCAAAAAGTGTTTAGTTGTCTATCTTGACAGAAAATCAGAAATCATATTGACTTTTTAATTATTTAAAATACCATCTTGACTTTTTTAGCTTTGATTTCTATGCGTATGACTGGGGGGGGGGGGGGGAAAGAAAGATATGCGCATATCTCCTTTTATGAAATGCAAAAGTGAATTAAGAGCTTAAGTGTGTTTTTCTCTGTAATAATTACTGTGTTTAATTGCCACTCCAAAACATGAACTTCTGTGAGAATAATTTTACTTAAGCGTGTTAAGTATCAACTCAAAATTTTAAAACACCCTCAGAAATTTCAATAGGAATTATGTCAAACATGATTCTTAGCAATAGGTAGGCAATCATCTAGTTCCTTTCAACAAATGTGCATCATCCATCAAATTCATGAACAGATGTCTCAAATAGTAAAACTTAACTAACAAAAGCAAATATGTCATTCACATGACATGATTCTGATTCAAACTAATTTTCCCCCCATCATACTACATATTGTTAGAAATCTTTTTTTGTCAAACTGCTTCTAAAATCTTAATTTATTATGAAAAGCATTTTGCTAGTTTCTTAGTCTGTTCCTTTCTTTCTTTTTTTTTTTTTTCCAAATGTGTTTCCATTTTTGTTTCATAAAACCAATGCAGTACTCTCTGCTTGGGATTTTAGCACTCACAAATGTCATAATTCTGAAGAGTTAATTTCCTTCACTACGTTTTCCCCTTAAAAAATCATTCATCTGTAAAAACTGTAGAGATTTTTCACCTATGTGAAAGAAAGAGTAAAAATAGAAAATTTTGGAACATGATTGAAGACATATTTAAAGGTATTATTAGAGGAGTTCCAGAAGTTATATGAAACCAAAATGAGAGGTAATACTTGACAAGTAGAGATGCTGTACATTCTCAAAATAATTAGGTGTGCAGAAAAAAAAGACAAATTGATCCAGCTGACTGGTTAGATAAAATGTAAGGAAGTTAGACTGTTTGGGGCAATTGTGTTACGGAAGGTTATGAAATTCAGTGGCTCACTTAAACATTTTGTGTCATACAGTTGAGCATGACTAGGAAAAAAATAAATTTAAAAAAAAAAAGAGATACATTATAAATCCTAAAACTATATTTGCAGAGCTTAAAAAGTGAGGAAAGAAAATATTTTTAAAAAATTAAAAAAGAAAATGAAAAAATCAGGGGACTGATTCCATAGAAAGATTAGAAACTCATCCTTTACTGAGACTGTGCAGAGGTAAAGCCCTTTACGAAAGTGACCTTTTATCTTTCCTTTCAGGTTTGTAAATCATGTGTCCGCCCCAGCCTTCAAGTGCTGCTCAGAAATTAAGAGTTCACAGGGGAAGCAACTGCTCTGTAGGTTCAGAAAAATACAAAGGAAGAATGTGTCTTCTTGTATGTTTGTGGTGGATACTCAAATGAAACTAAATAGGCTTTGTAAAATAAACTCAGCTGAGTCAGATGTATGTTATTTAATGTGGATTTTACATATCTTCATATATGTACTTCTAACATTCTGAGTGTTAGCTAATTTTCTTCTCCTAGAATGATGGGTGCAAGAAAAGTCTCCAGTCTAGTCAGACTGGAGACTAACTGAAAACAGTTGAGCATCAGTTTTCTATGTCCTGCTGAGATGTCAATAAACAAAACAACTATTGTATTATTGTGTCTTTGGTCTTAGGTTCCAGGTGGTCATATGTACTTGTTCGTCTACTCTAAGTTGCATGAAGTGATTAATTCTCTTTCTGTGGAAGCATCGAGTGTTAGAATATCCTCATCTTTATTTCTACCAACACACATTTTACAGTAGTAATCACATCTTTTTTCATTCTTGGTGCTGGTCTTCAAGATTTCCTTATGTTTGCCAAAAGAGATAAAGTTGAACAGGGCAGTCAGGATGAAAGAAAAACAGAATAAATACTGATGACATAAATTATCTACTTGAACACAGCACAAAATATCTATTTTCTAATTGGCAATATTAAATTTCTATTTAACGTAACTAAATACAAAACAATGCATCTTAGATGCAAAAAAACCCCTCAAATAATTCACAGGACTGAAAACTTAACTGCATTAAGATGAGAAATGCACCAGGTTATCACTGCAGACAACTCAGTGTGCATCTGTGTCAAAAATTATCAACATGTTACGCTGCATATGCAAAGAAACAATAGAGAATATTATAATTCTCTGATACAAGCTAGTGCTGCAATTTCATCTAGAATAAATGGTCTTGTCCTAGTCTTAACAGTTTCAAAAGAAAAACAACAAGAAAACTTAGCTAAACTTGAGAAGAATAACCAAGACCTCCCATTGACTCATTTAGAGATAGGCTGTAAAACATGCAGCAAACAACATAACTGAGCACTCTACGTGGTTGAGGACATCGTCATCTTTCAAAATTATGCTGTGCATCACAGCTATACAGCAGCATATTTCTTCCACATGCTCCTAGAAGAAGTGTACCTAGAAAAAAAGTCTTTCCTGAATTTGTCTCCACCTGGAGGATATTGCTGCTATCACAGCCTATTCTCTGTCTCCACCCTCTTTCCTCAAACATGTTGTGTTACCCCATCTCTTGGTCTTAGGACAACCACAGGGTTACTCTAGAGGCTGGCCTGGAAGGGCCAGAAATGGCTCCAAGAAAACAATTCAGAGTAAAAGCTGCAGCCAATATGAAATGACCACTCTAGACTGTCTTAAGAATCATTAAGGTTGGAAAAGACCTCCAAGATCATTGAGTCCAACCATTAACTCAGCACTGCCATGTTCACCACTAAACCATGTCCCCAGGTGCCACATCTACATGTTATTTTAACACTTTCAGGGATGGTGACTCCATCACTTCCCTCAGCAGCCTGTTCCCATGCTTGATCACCCTTTCCTTGAAGAAAGGTTTCCTAATATCTAACCTAAACCTCCCCCGTTGTAACTTGGGGCCATTTCCTCTTGTCCTGTCACTTGTTACTTGGAAGAAGAGTCTAACACTGATCTTGATACAACCTCCTTTCAGATTTCTCTTAACATGCTCCTGCGCCTCGTTGTTTTTCTTGTCACGAAGTGCTCAAAACTGAACACAGGTGCGACCACACTAGTGTCAAATACGGGGGTAAAACCACTTCCTCTTTAAGAAGTTGATCATAGCAGGGAGTGGAGCAGCTCAAGGCATCAACTGAAGGTCAGAGGAAGAAAGGAAGAAAATCCCTTCATGCGATTTAAGATTCTATCCCTGACTGAGAATTCTTACACTGCAAAGAGGGCCTCACCTCATTGGAAAGAGTGGCAAAGGTACATCCTCAGTGACTGCTTCCAAGCAGGTGTCTATCACAGTGCTGGTGCCATGCCCAGACCATTTGCCTTGCCTGATATGAAAGACACCATACATTGCCCCTTACATTATGTTTTATTGATTTTTCCAAAATCTGTATGGCTTTCCTGCATGCTTTTTCCTCTTCCTAAATATTGATCTTTTTTAAAGCAAAGTTTATGCATAGTTCAGACTTGTCCTAAAGCCTTTCTTAAAATAGAGGCTGCTGTCTACTGTGATGTGCAGATGTCTTGGCAGAGGTTGTCTAAGTACAGAGATCACAGACATGGGGTTATTGAAGGATCTTGGCTAGCTGTGATGGCTTCTGTCATAATGGCTTGTAAGCATTATTTGGCATGAAAAGAATAATATGTGCTGCCCCACATATCATCCCACTAGTGAGGCACTGTCACCAGAGTGCCAAAACTCTGTTCTAGACAACAAGTCTTGTGTGCAATAGGTATTGTAAACAACAGGTATTGCCTGTATCCTGTTGACTTAGGCATGTGGTACATGTGGGCAAAACTTTTCTGCCGTGTATAGGCCAAAGGACAGCATGTAAGTCTTGTGCAATACATTTTGTGAAATCACAGGGCCTGTGCCAGCTGACTAGCAGTTGGAAAAGGATATTCTGCTTTGGGAGACTATGAATGTAATAGCAAGGATGGGTAGAGAGCAAGCTTTCATAATCTTAGCACAGAATTGTCAGGGAAATGTACATCGTGTAGTTAGTACTCATAGTCCAAGCAGAGATGGTTATAGAAATAGGACCAGTGTATTCTTGGAAGGAATAAGTGGAGTGCATGAATCATTTCAAAGATGTTTTCCAAGACAGGTAATCTCTTAACAATGATTCTTGGATAAGAGAAGTGAATAAAGGAGCTGTTAACACCGTGACTGCAACTACTCCTCACTAGTATGGACTGTTCAGTAATTTATAAACCTTAAATTAGAGTACTACAAGGTGTTCTACTCAGAATCCTTACAGAGCATTTCAGTGGTTCTGCTCACACAAAAAGTCTGGCAAACTATCTTTATGAGCACATAATGGAAGTGCCCTGTTATTCAAGGAGCATTGCTTTTAGAGAGTGTCTTTAGAAAGAGAAAAGAGGTGCGGCGGGGGGAGGGAGGTATGGGAGGAAAATGATGTCAGATGTGTATTTGCATCAGCAGAGAAGAAAAAGATTAATTTATACAGAAGTAGTGGAAACAGACAGAATAACTAGAAAATCCCTGACAAAATGTTTATGTGGAATTGGGTTTTCATGAATATTACTGTTTAGCTATTTACTATTTGTTTTTCATGTCTGAGATTTTTTAACTGATCATGGCTTCCTGAAATGTTCCTTGTTAATATTTATTTAATCAATACTTTCTACTTTTGATAGCTTATTCAGAAATTTTATGCTGTCCAAACATGTTTGGTCAGACAAGACACCGGATGTGGCTTTTCTTTCTCAGTTTCCAACTAATATTTCTCTGTATTTTCTATGTCATCCTTAATTTCCTGTAAATGTTTGCACTGGAAGCTAGCTAAATGGATGCATGAGCTCAAAGAAAACAGTTTACTCAGGTACAGTGGCATATTGGCAAACCTAGTAAAAATGGGGTGCTAATAAGAACAAAAGCCAGTAGGGTCCAGTGAGGTGAATTAATCAGGCTAGTTACTAGAACTGTAACCCAAAGTATTATTTCTATAAAACAAACAAATTACTTTAAAAAACATTTTTGGAAGTACGACAGAGAAAACCAAAATCTTGTTCCAAATTTTTCAGGAAATTTAAAAAAAAACCCCATAAGTTAATTTTCCATCTCATCTTATGTCCCTATAAGTTCTCCCACTTAAAGTACCTATTCACTTCTTCTGCACTTATTGTATTCTCAGATCTTCATTTAAAACATATATAATCTTTTTATTACATATTACTGTGTTTGAAAATTGAGGGCCCTCCATGCATATTTGTTAAATGTTTTCCACAAGGAAACTTTCTCTCTCAGGGAAAGTTTGAAACTACACTTCCTCAGCAACAAATATGGCCAGTCTTCGCGAACGAAGATTTGGGAAAGGTCTTTTTTACCTTTCAAGCCTGTGCAATAGATTTTTTTTTTTTAGGTGAGACACAGTGTGCGCTGAACTGAGCCCACCCTTTAATCCTAAGGTTCAACTGCTGGGGTCGAGTGAGCTTGGACAATGGCAGCGAGGTCCTCAGGACATAGGTTTGTTTAGAGTGACCTTCTCTTAGATGGATGGCCTTACAGGGCTGACGAGCTCCATCTGCCCGGGAGAGTATCCCTGACCGGGAACCAAATCCAGGCTGCGGTGAGAGCACCGCATCCTAGCCACTAGACCACCAGGGGTCCCTTCCTCAGCAACAAACCTTTCTGATAAATGTCCATCAGTAGCCTTGAGTCTGATACTTGGTGGATATAAATCTGCAGAAAAAAATTAAAATGGATGCATGACGACAGAGATTACATGGAGATGTAGGTTGTTGTAATATGATAGGGACTTCAACTCTGTATTTCTGACTAATCTTTCTAAATACATATATTTTCTAGGAGAACAACAGGTTAAAAAGAGGCAGGGATACAATTAGCTTATTTATGGAAATGTAAAATATAACAAGAAATACAAGCTTTATACTGGTAGAGGAATTAGTTTTTTGTAAATTAATGCAGATAGCTTTAATTAATATCAAAGCTTATACTCTGCCCACCTTGCCGGCTTAGATTTAAGGGAAAGCTTTGAGAAATATTTATCTGGGCAGATGTCTCATTGAGATATTTGTACAGAAATACATCTAAGAATTATGCAGCCCTTTCAAAATTAATGTTGTTTAGTTTGTTGTGTAATTAAGAACATAATTGAAAATATAAATGTTTGAATTATTAATAAGGCCCAGACTGCCTATTATCCACTCTGAATACTCCTCCATGTTTAGAACGAGAACAAAGACACCACTTAGAAAATTCCTATATCCTGAGTGAGAGAAACAACCTAGTAATAGATTAGCCACGTTTATATCAAGAGAACCTTATTTCTCCTTTATTTTTTTTATGTTTATGTATTAAAATTGTACTGTAAGTTTGCTTGTTGTAACATTAGAATAATGACAGAACCACTTTTTCCTGCATACAGAATGCTTCTGCCACACCTAGGGGCACAAACATTCATTAATTTAGGGACTGATGAATTACTAAATTCGAAAAACTGAGGATGGTGAGTTCCCCTGACAATCCTAGGACTGTTTTATATTCCCATGCTTTTCCTGCTGCCTAAAATTAAGTATGTTTGGACAATATCTGCATAGCATCTATGGAAATATTTTGTCAAGACGAAGCTCATTCATCAAACCCTCAAAGCAGAAGATGGACAAATCTAAATCCTCTACTGTGAAAGTTGCCTGGAATGGTGTGCCAGTTTAAAAGTAAACTGGTGGGAGAAATGAACCCAACTCAAGAGAGATTACAAGTCAGAGTTACAATTTACTAAAAAAGATTATAATAAATACAATGATACAGAAGAAAAACTGGCTTTAACCCACAAAGACAGATGTATGACCCCATCACCCTGGGACAAAAACAGAACAGTGTTTGTCAACCTCTGTGCTGAGCACCACGTTGGCCCCCTGGATATAAAGTTAAAGGAAAGGAAATCCTGTTAGTCCAGGTGATGGTCGCAGTTCTGTTGAAGTAATGATTGCAGTCTTGTCGAGAGTGGCAGTGGCAGTCCTGTTGGAGTTCTGGTCCTCCTCTGGATCCGACAAGTGGTCCCAGAAGTCCCCAAACCCTAAAATTATATATGCTCAGGTTCAGGTGGGAATGTCCAGTACCTCCCCCAGGGCAGGGAGTTTCACAATGGGTGATTTATGGGATATTGTGGGATATTTTTGGAATCTTTGATGTCTAGGTGTTGCAGCTGCCTATTACGCCAGTCCAGTATGGCCCATTAGCAGACATGACCCCTCAGACTGGGTGTGAAGGTGCTAATGCCTCCACGGAGGGGAGTTATCACAGATGAGTCATTAGTGTGAAGACGAAGAAACACTTCTCACAGGGTTCTTTAAGACCCAGCTTGTAGCCTGAGGTGTCAGGTGTGCCCTGGGCAGCTGCTGCAAATGGTCCATTATAAAGAGTCCATCAGAAATGACACGGAGGGTGTAGAATACACAGTTTTGGTTATACCCTCATAGTGATAAACTGGTCCCAGCCTCTGTAACTAGGACAAATGTTTACATGTGTGGAAGGAAAGGAAATTCCTAAATTCACTTTAGATTTGTGCTTTTAGCTTAACGGCTCAAATGTTTTGTAATTCATGGTGTGTGGTGGCATAAATTGCGACACTGGATAACAGTCAAGAGCAGATTACCTTTGTCATCTTTTCCCAAGAGTAGATACGTATGAGCTTATATGTATGGGCTTATGATGAGCAAATAGTTTATCACTCTTCATAATGCAAAATTACTAATAAACACAGTTAACACCTGAAAAATAACTTTTCATTAGGTTCTTGTTTACATTGCTCCTTGAGGTAAAAAAGGTTGGGCGTTGTCTTGGTTTGTATGCCGCTACCCCTCCCAGGTTCGTGGGGGCCCCGAGTTAGAGCTGATTGCTGATTGGTGCCAGGGAAGTGCCCCCCGAGGAACCAAATGCAGCTCTTCTTGTTCGCTCCTGCGTAAATTAGTTATACACAACAACTGGAAACTGTTGGCAGTCAGTCTGTGTGTGTGAGAGCGTGCGAGAGAGAGAGAGAAGCCGAGGGGTGGACGGGGCCCCCAACTCGGGGGCCCTGTGCCCCTGCAGCCCTGGCTAAGCCGGGGCTGAAGGCAGCACCTAAGAGTGAGTGCGTGTTGTGAGAGAGAGAGTCACAGCCCTTGAGGTAAGAGGGACAGAGGCAAGCCCCTTGCGAGGAGGCCAAGCCCTTTCCCCCCCCTGCAGTCAGACTGCAGAGCTCGGGACAGCTCATAACTGGACCAAATGCCTGTAGCTAGCTAGGGGGCCTTTTTCCCCCCCCACTGTAGGTGGGGGGTGGATGTAAGGCTTAGTATTTTAAGCTGAGCCAAGGAGGAAGGGCTGAAAGAAGCTCGGTGCCAGGAGAAGAAAAAACTCCAGGTGAAACTGGAGACGGGCCAATCAGGCTCAGAGGTGCCACACATTAGGTTTGGACGTGGCTACCGAAATTGAAGCTGCAGCAGCTGGAGAAGAGTGAGAGAACCAACTAGTAGCAGGCGTGTTCCGGGTAAGAACTCAAAACAGCATCGTACCCCTGGGAGGAAATCTTCATCAACCAAGGAGGAAGGACTGGTGGTAGGGGTGGTCAGAAGGAACTCTTTTCCCTGATACCCCAATGAAAGAAAGACTGCTTACCTATCAGCCTGAGGGCTTCTCCTGAACTGATTGTGGGAGGGGCTTGAAGGGGTGGTAGAAGTGTGTTAATATCGTGTATATAATTGCTCTTTAGTTTGTATAGTATATATTTTGCATAGGAATAAATGTATATATTTCCCTTCCCCCATACAGAGGTGTGTCTGCCTGAAAATTTCTCTTCAGTGTTAAGGTAAATTGTGAGGAGGTGGAGGAAGATTGGAAATTGGATTTTTATGGGGCAAACCCCCCACAGGTGTGTACAATTTTGTACAATAAATTAGGAGCACCATTCTCAAATGCACCTCTGAAATGAAAAGTTTTAATTTTCATCTCCAAAATAATTTTGGCAATGGAAAGCTAAGCTTCCATGCTCTGAAGTACTCTGAAAAAACCTTTCTTTTTTTTTTGACAAGTAGGAGAAGAGTCTTCATTGGGATACAATTAGCTACTAAAAAATAGTTCCTGTTTCCGCCAGGAATCACCAGTATACATGGTTATATTATTATAGTACCCCAGGACGGCAAGTTGCCTGGGAAATATGAAAAAGCCTCTAAAATGAAGCTATGTTAAGTACATAGACTGGCTTTATGCCTATGGAGCATATCATAAACATTTCAGTTACCTACATACTGTCTAAACATCTGTTAACTTTTAACATGTTATGAAGTTTTTTGACATACCTAATATTAAAAATATTCCGTCATTTATTCATCTGCATCTTTTTCATCCAAGGGGTAGATAAATTGCAATTAAGAAATCAAATTTCTGCCAGAAGGCTATAAAAAATTATGAATTTTTTAAGTCCTAACTCCACATTTCTGGATGGAATTTCTCCATATGACATAAAGTTCTCCATATCACTCTATCTATAAAGCAAATAAATTTTTCACTTTTCTTGTCCATTCTTTATGCCTCTTCTTAACCTAGCTATGCTGGTTTTGCTTTTGAAATTCCCTAAGAGAGTATTTTATTCACTCTAGTGGTAAATTTAAAACCTGTAAGTCAAAGCATCATTTAATTTGGTCTGCTCTGACAACTTTTATGAGCAACACAAGTTTCACTGTTTTGAACACCCAAATCTGTCTTTTCATTCAAGCTAGTCACTGCAGAAAGTTCAGACTGAGAAGAAGGAGGGTGACTTTTAGAGCAGCCAATAAATAAGGCAGCCAGAAATATTTATTAAAAAAAAAAAAAAGGGAAAAAGAAAAACAGTGGTTTTCCATTTCAAAAGGGTTTCCCCAAGTTTCAGTAATGTCAATAGGAATTATGATCTCCCCACTGGTTATTAATTAACTATGTATTTACTGTCATAACACTCTCACCCTTCCTGATCCTATGTCTATCAACCACTTACTACACCTTCTTATGATTTTAACTTATGTGCCCTGCACATCAGAGACTCTGTAGAGCAGTCTTAAGCCTCACTTTAGGTGCTGAACTAAACCAGCTCCTTCCTGAGTCTCAGTGAACAGACAGGTGAGACAGAGGTTCTCCTGCAGGATGATGTAGAGAAGGGCCTAATTAAAATTATTCCTTTCAAAGCATCCTATCTGTCTACACTGACTAAAGGAAGGACTTTAGAGATTAGCTATCTTACTTTATTGAATTGCCTCTTTTTCAGTGTTAACTTAGGTGTTTAACATATAGTGGTGATTCCCACTACCTTTTTGTATTTTTTTTTTTTACTAAAAGGGATCTATAATTCAGGATTTCAAGAAGTTGCTTACCATAAGTAATTATAAGAAATGTTAAAAAAACCCTAATAACAGTGAAATTGAACTATTTTTTAGAGGAATACCAGAAAGGAGCTGAAGATCATTGCCCTTCTGTGCTGTTTTCCCTTAGTGTTTCATGGAGCCCTTATGCAGCAGAGCTAGTCAACACGTCATAAAATTATGATCTGTGAACTCGGAGAGCATGCAGTCACCTCAGCAACATACAGTGCACTTCCACTGGCCCTGGACCAGCCCTGTTTGTGGTTTCAAGAAAATTATAGCTATAATGGTGGTACTTAGAGGCAGAGTCTGTCTGCCTATCCCTTGCAAAGCTCAGAATGTGTAAGGTAACAGGCTGGAAGCAGTATTTGCTTTGGTGCTATGGGAGAAGTGAGTGTTAGACAGCCACAGCCAGCCATCAGGGCTGCCTCTAGAAGCAAAAAAAGAGAGCAAGATAAAAGGAAAGAGAAGAAAAATGAACTTCAACAGAATGTAAGAGTTAAATCTAAGACCCGGTGAAACTAATTAGGAGATTGAAGCACCCAGTATAATTACATTCCCTTTCTCTGTCTTCCCCAGACAAGAAAAAGCTCATGCAAATAAAGTCCCCTTTTCCAGCAATTCAACGTAACGAAAATGTAACATATCACCAAATATCGAGCAATACATATTACTGGAAAATTAGAAGAGAAACACTGTTCATTTACTCTAAGATTGAGAATGATCTGAATGGGATGCCTTTTGTAGTAACACACAAAGATATTATGTCACTCAGAAAGGGAGAGCAAGCTCTTTGAAACAATAACAAATATTCAGTCCTTAGGAGCTAAATGAGATAAGAAATAACACATTGTGCTGACCTATAGTAGCCCATCAAGAGGAAAATTCATTATTTCTACTATTTAAAACAGCACTTTGCAAGCATTACCCAATTCTCCCAGCTTCCCCTGTTTATAAACAAAGATGCTGAGGAAGAAGGAATGTATACTTTGCCAGAATTATGACCCATCTAAAGAGTGGAAATAGAAGAAAATCTCAGGAGCTCTTTGTTTTCAGCCCGCACTCAGTTCTCTGAATCTCTTGCAAGGCATATGAAACAGAAGCCAAAGTTTATAAAATTGCTGATGATGTTGCAGACAAAAGGAGACATTTGCCTTCAGGTCAGACACATTAAATTGATTGTGGGATGACTCCAAAAAGACCATAAGAGCTTGAGTCATCCTACAACTTGAGTCACATGCCTTCTTCACAGGAATAACCCTGGAAGGCAGAGAGAAAAAAACCACCCTCTCTCTCCCTTGCTGGCAGATGGCATCGCAGCCATTTGGCAGAAGGAAGGATGTTACAATTTGACGGAAAAGGATCTGACCGGGCTTAAAAAATAACGACTGTCAATGTATGGCATTCATGTCTGCTTTACTAGTAAACAACAAAATATGGTATGAAAGAAAAGATTAAAAAAGTCTCACATATGTATTTCAACACTCATCTGCAGCTTTTTTCCTGTGAAGACTCTTTTGTAGGACACAAAGACAAGGCCAAGAACCTGGCTGATTAACTTAAAATGATTACGTATCTTTTAGATATTATAAGTTGGGTGTAATAATATCATGTTTAAACCCCAGCCAGCAACACAGCCCCACACAGTTGCTCACTCACTCCCCTCTAGTGAGATAACAGAGAGAATTGGGAGGGTAAAAGTGAGAAAAATCATGGGTTGAGATAAAGACAGTTTAATAGGGAAAGCAGAAGCCACACGTGCAAGCAAAGCAACACAAGGAATTCAATCACCATTTCCCATCGTCAGGCAGGTGTTCAGCCATCCCCAGGAAAGCTGGTCTCCATCAGGTGTAATGGTAACTTAGTAAGATGATGAAAGGATAAACTTTGGATGCTTAAGTCTACATAGCTAAGGCTAGATGACATGAAAAGTGCTGAAAATTGTTTATTTTCAGAGATATATATATGTATGTTACAATGATAATTATTCAATCTGTAGTCAAGCTCTATATCAAATTTATACATAATTATGTATGTTTCAGTAGTAGGGAGTTTTTTTCTGGTCAAAGGAAGAAGAAGAAACCTCCATATGTGTGCATGTCTCTTGCATGCCCATGCTGTCATGCATTTAAAATTTACTCTGTGGCCATGAGTACTTAAAACATATTTCCAAAGATATTACCAAACTTTCATATGGTCAGTCTGAAAAGAGTTTTCTAGGATGGTATATTTCCCAGGAATGTGGAATAAAATGTGGGGTGAAAAACGGGGAGGTTTACTTGGTAGCATGCATTATTTCTAAATTAGTTCTTTTTTTTCCACATTCTTCATACCACAGACATGGGTAAACACAGGGCTACAAACAAGTTAGTGTGAATTCTGAAATAGCAAGATCATATCAGTGCACCACAAAAAAACCTACCTAATGTAGACATTGTAGCTCAAGCTGATAAAAAACATTCTACAGCAACATGCCTCAACAGGAAACCAGACTATGAATGAAAGAGTGAGGTTATCTCTGAAAGTACTTTTTTTTTCCCTTTTGGTGAGGCTGAGAGCAAATAAAAACTATTTGATTGATCAAGCAAAACCTAAGACTTTTTACATAGTGCGCACATATTTTAAAAAAATATTATAAAAAAGTATTTCTGAGAAAAATCAAATGTTTTCTTTTTCCTACGAGGTGAATTTTGACACAAGGAAGGGCTAGGATACCTATAAGACAACCAAGCAGAAAAGATGTCTTTGATGTCTGTAAAAACTTAGCCACATAATCAGGCTATAACATTTATTAGAAAACAGGAAATGTTTACAATTAGTCAGAGAAGGAAAATAGGAAAAAACCATTTCAAAAGCCGTAATCTACCTTTTGGTGGTGCTTTGAATCCATTTTCTCTCATCGCCATATGGGGTGAATCTTTATTCTTCTGTCTATTTCCTTTCTACAAGCCTGTTTAAAAACCCATTGCAATCTTTTCCCTGATCTCAGCATGCCGTGGATCAGACCTTCTTTTAACAGACATAGGCTAATTTGTGCAAGACATTTATATTATCTTTTTCCTGCTGCAGACATGTGCAAAAGTTATATTTCACTTGTTTGATGGATTCAGTTAATGAAGAATAGCCTCAGTTCATTTCGGCTCATGCCCAAATATACCAGCTGGATGTAATATTATGACTGAACTCTCATTATAAAGATGTCATGATAAAGATACCTACAATTTTTGGAGAGAAATTATTGGACTCCCTATGTTATCCATTCATTGTTCTATGGCTGATATTGTCAACAAACAAATATATGTTCTCATTCTCTAAGAAGAAGTCTCATAGGATACTGAGCAAACATCTGCAAGATAATTCAATCAAATTAACAACATCAGTATCTTTGAAGTTTGTAGTGCACAACCTTTTAAAATTCAGTCTGACAAACTTCTATAACTTACTGGGTGATAGTTAATCCTCTAACTCGGTAAGAAAGGATGAAAAAAATCAAGTCAAAGGGGCAAAATTGAAGGAAATGTGGAAAGCAGGAAAAAAGAGTCTGCATGAATCTTAAAATCTGAATTAGTGCAGTTCGAACAGGGATTAGGAGCTTCTCTGCCTGATGACATTAACATAAATTTCCCATTGCTTTGGGGCAATCAGGCCCAGATGCCTGAAGCTTTCTCACAGTAATTCAGCTTTCCAAAAAATGCTGAATAGGAATCTAAAACATTAGGAATGTGATAAGAAATAAAATGGATTCTACAGTGCTCTTAACTTCTTTGTGTCTTAGAACCATCATGGATATTATCAAATGGATTCAGATAATTAAAGCTCTGACTCCCCTCCCAAGTAATAGGAAATATAATACCCAAACTTTGTTGTAAGAAATCAAAATAAAACAAAAAATATATAACTATGAGGATGCTAAACCACATACTTGACATATCTTTTTGCCTATGAAGACTGTAGAGATATTCCTATAGAATACAAATTGTTTAACCTTTTATAGAATTATTAAGAGGAACTAATAAAGGGCCTGATAATGCTAGCTTGGTATTGAAAGTGCTGGATGAGCCTCCAGTGCAAGGGTTTAACTGAGTATTTCTGTTAATAATTGTTGCAACAATTGCTACTATCAATAGAACCAGTCAACCCAAAATTTAACTGAAATCTACTCTTTTAAAAATAGCTTGCTTTTTAAAAAAAAGAAATTATGCTTAGCAATTACACGGTAAGTTTTTTCTTGTATAAAGAATATGCATTACAAAGACAAGATGTGGCTCTCAAACCAGTTACAATCATCTGAAAGACCTACATACAGCTCTTTAGATATTAGTTTTGTAATCAACAATCAAAGTAATGTGAGAGAGTAATGCAGAAAATTACTGTATGCGTGATATTAGGCAGAAACAGCAAAGCCTTCTATTCTGACAAGTTTATTACCATTAAAATGTTATGTCAAATATTTCTGCTTATTAAGCTAAAGTATTTTCACAAAGAAAACACATGGTATGCAGGTGAAACAATAGCTTCAAGTATCTTGAGTTTGTGCATGCTCATTCTATTGGACTTTGTCCTCACTGCTTGATAAATCATCCAGCTTACATATTATGAGTCAAACAATTATAGAACATCAGCTCTGATTGTATTGATTAAAGCACAATACAGCAGAGCTGACACTGAACTACATTACTTTAAGGAGATCCGTCTGTGAAACATCTGGTGACTCCACCAGCTAGAGAGGCAGATTTCCATGAGTTCCTCACACTTGCCAAGCTTTGGAACAAGAGTAATAAATATTCCCAGTAAAAAGTGAAATTTCAAAGTGAAATGAGTATTTTGCACCACTAGAGTTATTTAAGGAGAATGATGAATACAGGTACATACTTTTGTAATGGTATTTTTGAGGAAGGTTTTTCCCTTTTCTTCACATTCATATAATTCATTAAGCTATTTTAAATAAATGGCCGTTATTTACATCAGATTTATGATAAAAAATACTGAAGGAACTTTGAGAGAAAGCAGCTACAGTAAAAAGAAAAAGAAAAAAGTAAAAGAAAGCAGTTTCAGATTCTTTCCTCCACAACATGCAGCTTCTTGATTTTCATGTATTATTTTATAGCCTTATTTTTTCCCTTGAGCTCCAAGACCTAACACTAAGGGGCACCAGAGAACTGAACTGCATTTGTTCATATCCATCAGGAACCAGCTACTGCAGCTAACATAGCAAGTTATTCACCATGCTAGGTGGAGAGGAAATGGGGCTTTAGGGGAAACACAACAGACAAAACAACAGTTCTGTGTGACATATTCTTTGTTACAGAAAACTGCCCCTGGAAAAGCAAGGATGCGTACATTTCAAAAATACTGAAAGTCTTATTACAGTTTATTGCTAGGTGTTGAAAAAGAACTCTCACTGTTTTTCCAGGTAAAAGTTGGGAAATGTGTGAAAATAGTACATGACACAAAAATGGATTATTTTTGAGAAGTCAAGTGTATCTAAACAATCCTAGCAGATTGAGTATATGTACTTTGATCTTAGCCAAGTGTAAACAGAGGAATGTGGACTTAGGAATTCATTTGTGTATTAAGTTAGGATGAGGTTTGAATGCCAGAATGTTTTAATTTCCAACTCTTGAAGTTCCACTATGGAGATAAAGAACTTTTCTCATTTTTTTGTGGATTGTAAAATTGCCTATTATCCTCTCATGTTCCCAACAGGACAAAAGGGAAACAATATTAAAAAAAAAAAGTACACAAATTAACCCTGTTTGTCAGGTGCAGACCCCAATGCCAATTTTCTTCACCCCAAGTTTGGTTGTCAAACACAGAATAATTACACAGCCACTGCCACGTATCTTAATAGAGCACATTTTGAAAATCTCAAACCTGATATCGGGAACCTGTTGCTTATCCCAGTTGTGTATGGTTTGGTTTAGGTTTTTTTTTGTCCTGTATTTCTGCTGCAGTCCCTTTATTCTATCACAAAATTCATAATCAAACTAGCAAAAGAAAACTAAATAAATGACATTACATTTTAGAGATGTAAAGTTGTTCTGATTCCCTTTTAAGAGCTTGGTCACAGTATCATCCTGGAACAGAAAGCATTACAAAAATGCAGATTCAGTACAGGGTCCAGTGTGTCAAATCATTGCAATCAAAGCTTCAAGACCAAAATTAATAATGTACCATTAGCAGATGGTGTGACTAAGAATTGCAAACATGCATTGATTTGAGTACTGTAGACCTTTCCTTATAATATTAGCACTTATTTCTGTGTCTTTAAATAGCCTATCAAAATAAAATCAACAGATAACTCCTGCCCAGTGCAGTATTTGACTCAAAAGATCTTTTAAGGCCAGATGAGACCATTATGATAATGTACTTTGACCCCAGCATAACACAGGGCATAGTATCTCTCTCTGCAATTCCTCCCTTGGGTCTGCATCTTCTGTTAGAGGTATACTGTCTCCTTTTGAAAGACATCTAGCCTTGATTTATTGCTCAAAGTGACAGAAATTTCAGTACATTCCTTCGTAAGATCACCCCTCAGTTAACGACAGCTGCAGTCAGAAACAGTACAAGTTTTGTTCTCCTCTGGTATGGTTTAGATTTCTTTCGACTACACCTTTCAAAGCTGAATTTGAGAACCATCACCAAGCTATATCAGCTTATACATGGTCATGTTTGTTAAGAAAAAAAATCTTTTTTTAAGCAAAAAATATGACAAGTCACCTTTTGGGATACATTGTACGCCTTGTTCAAGGGCCATTAACAGTTTCTCAGGACAGAGAAAGGACAGAAGGTGGTTGATCTCTGCTGTGGGTCCAAGTGGAAATCATCAGCGATTCATCACCCTAGCAGGAGAGCTAAGCCTGACCTTTCTGTCTTTCTCTCTAGGCACTGACATCTAAACTGGGACACACACAGACTTGTAGTATTTACCCAGCTCATGTGCTGGACCAAGGTTCAGCAAATCTTCTCCTGGGGGAACAGCTTGGAGTTTATGGTCATTTTCCTTTCCAGCTTGCTGACTGAAAGACAGGCAGCTGTGATCAGGCATTTTACTGTGTGGCCATAACCGGTCAGGATGCAGAGCTCGGAGTTTCATATGCCATTTGTGATTTGCTATGACAAGGACAGACACGGCAACAGACCTTTCCAGCCACTATCCTGCATGGACATGGTGTTCCATGGCCACAATGGGAAGGAGAGAGGGGTGGAGAGTGGTACCGAGCAGTCCCTTCGGTGAGATGAGTAGAAAGAGTTGCACCGATGAAGCCCTTTGGAGGGGCCATGTGGTCCCCAGTGCCTCCCCCACCTCCTCCTCCTCCTCCTCCTCAGGCAGGAGGAGACAGAGTGGCTGCTGCTGCCAATGCGCCAGGATAGAGAGATCTCGGCGCGGGAGGAGATGACGCAAAAGGCAGAGCTCCCCCCAAAAAAGTGTTTCTCCAGGACGAAGATGGCGGCAACTTAGCCCAGGGGCCCAAGATGCCTGTGCCCATCGGGGGCCCCCAGCCAGGCAGTTCCGCCCCGTGCGCCCGGGGACACCGCGCCCGGCGGCAGCAGCGGCGGCAGCCGCAGCCCATTGTCACCAGCAGCGGCGGCGGCCCCGGCAGCCTCCTCCTCCTCTTCCTCTTCCTCCTCCTCCTCTTCAGCATCCTCAGCAGCGCTCCGGGAGCCTTGCAGCAGCGTCTCTCCAGTTAGAGCGGAGGGGGGAGAGAAGAAAGAGGAGACTAAGACAGCGGTGCAGGCATCTGTGCCGCGGCTCGGGGCTGAGGAAGAGGAGCAGCGACGGCGGGAGGGAGGAAGAGGAGGCGAGGAGCTCTCCCGGAGCCGTCCGTCGGCAGCGGGGGACGCGGCATGCGGTTGTCCGGGGGCAGTGGGATTTTCTCAGGAGGGAGATGGGGAGCTGCGATCTGACCATGCCTGGGTGAGAGGGGCAAAGGACCAGTCGCGCAGCCCTGCCACCACCAACTATCACCACTACCACCACCACCACCACCATCTCCTCTCCCTCCTCCTCTCTCTGCGTTATTGCTCTTATCTTCTCCACGGCACTCCGCGTTGGATGGACTGGGGCTGCTTCTTGTGGTGAGACCAAGGTAGAGCCACCGGCGAAAACCAGTATTATCTCAGAGAAAGAAAAAGAAGGAAGAAAGAAAGAAGAGAGAGAAAGAGAGAGGGGGGAGAGTGGAAGAGGGAGAGAGCGAAAGAGCGAGAGAGAGAAGGGAAGGCAGACAAGAAAATCCCCCCAATCTTTTAAGTCAATGCATATTGTGGTGACACTGGCAAAGGAGCCCTCACGGTGGAGTCGGCCAGGGCTGTGCGTTCCCAAAATATGACCAGGGGTGCTTGGATGTGTAGTCGGCAGTATGATGACGGCTTAAAAATCTGGTTCGCACCCCGGGAGAACGAGAAACCCTTCACGGATTCAGAGAGGGCTCAGAAATGGCGACTGTCCCTGGCATCGCTCTTGTTTTTCACGGTCCTGCTCTCTGATCACTTGTGGTTCTGCGCCGAGGCCAAATTCACGGGGACCGGAGAGAAGGAGCAGCCGCCGCCCGAGAAGCCGGAGCCCGCGGAGCCGGAGCTGCTGGCGGGCATGGGGGAGCCGGCGCCCCCCGCGCCCCGGCTCCTCGCCCCCCCCTCGCCCTCCCTCCCGCCCTCCCCCGGCAGCAGCGGTGGCGGCAGCCGCGGCAGCCGCAACAACGGCACCGAGCCCCGGCACGGCAAAGCTGCTTTCCTAGGGAACTCCACCACCAGGCCCCTGGAGACGTGTCCCCCCCCGGGGTCCTCGTCCGGGCAGTGCTTCAGCGTGGGGGACGCGGAGGCGGTGTGCCGGCCGCACAGGGGGTCGGGGCCGCCGCCGGGCGCGGGGCAGAGCCCGGCGCCCGGCTGGGACCTGACGGATTTTTACCTTTCCTTTTGTAATTCCTACACACTTTGGGAGTTGTTTGCCGGGTTGTCCAATCCGGACACTTTGAACTGCAGTCTGGATGTGGTGCTGAGGGGGGAAGGCTCCTGCAGCCAGTGCGTCCAGGCTTACCAGCGCTACGACCAGCACGCTCAGGAGAAATATGAAGAGTTTGAGGTTATGCTCCAGAAATATTTACAGTCGGATGAGTACTCGGTGAAATCGTGTCCTGAGGATTGTAAGGTAGGAGCCCCTGCTGTGTTTCCTGTCCCTGGCTGGCGGGCTGGCGTGCCTCCCTCGGCTTGTTGTGGCTGCCGTGGTCCCTGTTGTGCCTGCTTCGGTCTCTGTCCCTGGCGCCGGCGGCCGCGGTTCGTACGGTGCAGGCGGAGCTGTGGGGTGTATCGGCCGGGATGCCCCCGTTGTTAGCGCGTTGTTAAAAGGGAGGAAGAGAGAGGGGGAAGCTTGGGAAAAAGCAGAAAGAAGTGATCCTCGGTCCTCTGGGAGCGTAGCGCTGGATTTCCCCCTCCTCATGAATATGCGATTGGCTCCGGCTCGGCTGCCGGCTTCCAGCGGGCTCGGATGCGGCTTGGCGGCAGGCAGCGACAGGGGCTGCATGACAATGAGCGGGGCTCGGAGCGGCGGTCGAGGCCGGACTGCCCGACGGTGCTGCCCTGGCCGCCGGCCCTCGGGGCGGTGGGTGGCCGCGGTGCCCCCCAGGACTGGCTTTCCGTCCCCCTGCGGCGGCCAGGGGCACACACCGGAGGCTCCGGATGGGTTCCGTCGGGCGCTTGGCCCCGGGGACGGCGGTACCCTAGGGCGGCGGAGCGGCGTGGTGCCGGGCCACCTCGGGAGCCGAGAGCGGGACCGTGCTTCCAGGCGCTCTGCCAAAATCTGTGGACCTGGGAAAAACTGGAGGACGAGGGTGTCTGTCTAAGGGCAGCGCGATGAGCCTTGGTTGGAAAGTGATGGTAACAACGTTTTGATAAGACACAGCTCTTTTCTTTGGTGCCACTTGTGACGGCTCTAAGAGATCCAGAGGTTTTTCTTTTCCTGTGCTAGAAGGCAGAGGGTCCTACTTTGTCTCTTGTTGTTGCATTCTCTCTACTTTTGCACAAGATTAGTTGGCCTATCTCTCAAGACAGGGCAGAAAAAAGTGTTGTCCTGAGCACCTAAAATAGCTACCTGCATTCTTCTTTCCCCGTTTCAGTACTTATTGAGGTGAATGGTTTCTGCCCTGAACTGGATTATCTCAACTACTGTAGCTCTGCTAACCAGTCTGAACCAAATTCAGCTTTGGCAGTTAAACACAACAGTGCACAGGCATCACTGCTCTGAACAGGAGGCCTAGAGTACCTCTGCACTTTGTAACTTCAGCAGGGCCTTCTCAAATCATTTCATGGTAACAGTCCATGCCTAAAGAATCCCATTCACCAATACGTTAGTGTAATTTTCACGTCTTTGCCACAAAAATCAATCCACAATCCCTCCAGGAGCTGAAATAGCCCATTATCTAATTGGATAAAGTAGGAAAGTTGCTATATTTATTTGTTCTTGTTAAACCTGACAAGAATAAGGTAGATTCATCAGTAGTTTTAATTCCACTGTTTTTAGGTTGCAAACCGTGTGTGTACACACTCATTGTATATATACTATGTACTCAGTTACTGATAATGTAAATCCATTTTATTTCCAGAGTGAATTGGAAAAGTAAAAAAGGGTGTCAAATGTAAATAGATGTCTACTGCTGTAAGGACATCTTTACCATTTCAGTAGCTCTTTAAGTAGAAATTGACCTACTATTCTGTGCTGCCAAACGATCAACATCTACTTGCTTAAAGTGATTTTTTTGTGTCACAGTTTAGTTTGGCTGAACTTTACTGCAAAGTGCGCAGTTGCTCTACAGAATATGAAAGTGTAAAAGATGTTGAAGATGAACAGAACAGTAAATGTATGCTGTATAATGATTTCCCCTGCAGACACCCAATGAGAAGGAATATTTGTCTAATGATGGGGAAAAAGTTGTTGGCATTAAGATGATTGTGTGAAACTTAAATGAGCTAGACAAACAGAGTGCCAACGACCTACATCTCTCCAGTTCTGAGTGCCAGACGATACTGCTCTATGTTTTGAGAATTTGGCCGACCAGTCTGTGTTAAAAATGAAAAATATTCCAGCAGGGGAAAGGAAGAAAACCCCAACCAAGGGTGCGACTTAGTCGGTTTTCCCTTTTTCCAGGGAATCTGGTGGGCAGTGCAAGTGCCCAGCTAGTGCAGGTGCGGAGGGCAGGGGACGAGCCCTCTGGCGCGGGGCTGGGCTGGGGTGGGCTGGGCTGGGCTGGGCTGGGCTATGCTGCGCTGAGCGGTGGGCCCGGAGACCGCTGTCCAAGGTGCTGCAAGGCAACCCAAACAGCCGGGGCCAGGAGGGGAGAAGCCTCTCTCTGCCCCGCGCCCTGACTTGGTGCTTTTGGGTCCCTCTGGAGCCTTTTGATCCGTGCGGGTGGCCGAGAGAGAGAAGCGGATGGCACGTCCAGCTGTCTGACAGCCGTGTGTGTTGATGTGCTTGTGCGTGGGCTACTCCGAAGAGTGTGGAGGTGAAACTTGAAACTCAAATACTTTGCGACTAATGCAATGTTTTGCTGGGCTTTCTGGTGTTTTATATATTTCTTTATAAGACTCAATCAGGAAATTATTATTTTAATGTGTTGGATATTTAGATAATTCTTAGCTTAAGAATCAGAACAGAAAATAACTTGACATCTAGCTATGTGGTTTAGACACATGCTATTGGTTCATGTCATGATTTATGTGGTAAGCTGCTTTTCTTTTAAACAAAATACTGAAAATACTGCCTTTATTCAATAATCATGTATGTAAACCTTGGCTTAATGCAATGAAAGGCTTGTTAAATAGTATATTTCTACTTAAGACATCTTTAGCATTCTGGGAGGGTGGCCCCATTCACAGAAAAAAAAGCTTTTCATCCAGTTCACCAATTATATTAGATGATAAAAATCAATAAAATTTCCACTGAATAACACTCAACCTAAAACTTGTAAATGAGTGTTGCTTTTTCCTTCCCCATGTCTCCTCAACACTATCCCCCATCCTTGACACAGTCACTTCTCAGAGCAAAGTGTGAAAGTCATGGGGGGTTTCTCAGTCCAGCAAGATATGCTTTTCCTGAAAGTACTATTGGTGATAACAAACAGTACATCTCAGAAATGCCTTTGATGCACTAGTCTAAACCTCAGACTTTATCTTTATTTATTTATCTGAAACCAGAAGAAAATGAACTTTACTTTCAAAATATTCTGTGTTCCACTACATGTCTCCTGGTCTCTGAAGAATACTTTAAATTAATTGCTTGTTATTGCAGAATTTTGCAGGCAGGAGCTGTTTGACTTATCTGTTCACATTTAGCTATTCTATGTGGTGAGCTTTGGTTTTAATATATAAGTATACTCAGTGGTTTTTTTCTTGCTGTTTTTCCTTTTTTTTTTTTTTTTTTTTAAGAGTGCTGTCCTGTAATTAAAGTCTTACTATTAAACTTGTTATTGAATTACATTGGAGTTTTTGAAAGTTTTGTAGAAAATGCTGAGAATTTTGCACATTTAGAACATTAGGAAACCCACTTTTTTGATAGTATCAATGAACATACATATTCATTGTATATTATTAGAATGTCAGTAGACTTTATGTGTTGTTCAGGGATATCAGTGTTGTCTCAATATAAGTGCATCTTCAATTTATTTCTTGGAAACTATCTTTAAAGTCCGATGCCTCTCTATATTGTTTCCTTGTTAGGATAGTCACACAACAGTAATGGCTAGACAGTAAATATAAAAAAAATATTTGAATGCATTACATATTCAACTAGATAACATAATAAATTGCTGTAGCTTTATTGAATCACTAAAGTAACGGAGTAACTGAAAGTCTGGATCTACATTTCTGTTTTTCTGTCTTAAATTTAGTTTAGATTTTTAAAAAAAAATTTATGAAATTTTGCTTTTGCATATTATAAATTTGTGATTATAATTGCAGGGATTGGTCTTGACAATATCTATAATTTCTGAATTTCCAGAATATCATTTTTATATGCAGTGTGACACAGTACTGTATTCAGACAATTAACAGAAACTGTATTGGCTTGATGCTGGAAGACAGAGTTCCTCATTAAGACTTGTCAGCCTTCTATCAGGGGAAATACTCAAGTTCTTGTTCTTAAGGCAGCAGGCAATTGCTCTGTGGAATAAAAGAAAATTCTGGCTACTTCTGATTAAGAACTGGGTCAAATGACTAAGTAGGACATAAAAATGTAAAGGTTTTTAATTTTTTTAATTTTTTTAGAGATAGAACTTACATCTTTGTGATAAGTATCAGAGGCCAGGGTTTTCTTGGCAAATATATTTATTAATGTTTGAACATGACACTAGTCATCATTTTTTGATGCAGGTTTCTTTAACCTAGTTAAAGTTATGAGTGTTTAAAATGTGGTCTTCCCTAGTGCTAATTAAAATATTGAAATGTATAATTCAGGTAATGCATTATAATTAAAATGACATTAAAATAATTCACTTTCCCTCCTAGAATATCAAAGGAGAAAAATAAAAAATACCAACTCTTTTTATATCAATATTGTTAAAAGCAAACTTTGACTGACATCCTAGGTGCTTAACAAGTACACAAAGATTTTTGTTTTTCAGAAATTAAATATAATTTGATAATTTCTGATTTGAGGTTTATGATATTGGTATGTATATGATATGATATATATATGATATTGAGTTATAGCTATTTATAGTTATTATATTATGGCTGAGTTATAATATTTCTTAGTTGAAAAACATGCATATCAGTAAAGGGTTTCATCATTAAACATAGATGGTATAGCTGATAGGAATATAGAGTTGGTATTTCTGTTACTGAAGAATTTTTTTTTTTTTGATCAAAGAGCTGTGTTCAACCACTTTTATTTGAGTAAGAGGATGATTTAAAGTTATTTAAAACAATTAAAATCAAATTTCTTTTTAGATGTTATCTGAAAATTTCAAAGCTTATATGAATCATTACTTTTCCAAGAACTTTTTCCTAAACAGCATATGTATTCTAATTAGGTTTTGATTTAAACTCTCAGCTAAGCTGGCAGAAAAGAGCAGATGAGAAATATGAAACCAAAAGCTCAAATGATAAAAGAACCCTTCTGTTACAAAAGGTTACATAGACCAGCATCTGCCACAAAGTTAGATAATTCAGTGTCACGTCTTAATCACATATTTCTACTGTATACAAGAGTGATACCTAAGCTAATCAGAAGAAACTCTTACAAATTAAACCTTGAAGATCTGCACTGATAGTCTAGTATAAAAAGGAAAAAACCCATTAATTAATGAACTAAGGCCTTTTCAGAATCTTTTGAAATTTAAATCTTTATTTTAAAGCTCTCTTTAAAATGATTACTATGCTGTATTTAAACAAGCTTAAGTGTTTAAAGAAATAAACATTATTTAAATAGTATAAAATATATAAATTAAAATTTATAAATTATATAAATTACATAAACATAAATAATATTTAAATGTTTATACTTTTAAAAATTTTGGTTTAAAATACTGTGAAACTAATGTGACTGTATAAATTGATGTTTGCACAATTTGATGTTTTTTGATTTTATTTGGCCAGCTGATTTTTTAAAAAAGTAGAAGTTGAATTATTTTTCAAAACTAATTTAAGACAAATATATGGATGAATTTAGTATAACTCTTCTTCTAATAATGCACTGATATAATAAAGGAAGTGACACTGACTGTGTGCTAATGGATTTGTATTTTGACCTAAAATCCTGATTTGGCAGTATGTTTCAGTCTCCAGTTTTGAGCTAGATGAATGGTACTGCACTCAGGGAGAACTGTGCACATGCTTGTGGTCATTCAATTGCTTAACTGCTCCGCTGAATCAGGATCAGATCTCTTCACTCCTAAAATTCCCCAGGGTGTTCTTTCCAAGTGTTTTAATCCCACTTAACTTTTTGAAAGTTTGCATCTAGTTGATCATCGAGATACTTATCCCATTCATAATGTCAATGGGTACATCATTCCTGATTTAGGAAAAAAAGGACTGTGGATGACCGGCACAGAGTAGTTGAAGTGGATTCTACCCTAGTTCAGCAGCCACCATTTAATGTTTCATGGTGTTAACGTCACATAGCTAGGGATGTCATGGCTCTGACCTCAATTTTACTAGCTTCACTTATTCTCTTTACATCAAGCAGTATGCTTCACATGTACCTCGCAGAGACTGTGACAATCATACTTCATTTCATGTTCTTCTAGGAAAAGTAATCAAAATGCAAATTATAGTTCTATCACTTATCCTGCCTAAAAATCATTTGGTCTATACTTAGTAATTTATCACTTCAGTCTTGCACTAAGATCCATAATGTATTTAGATCTGTGAATTGCCTAAAAGGGAGAAAGTAACTTAGAAGCTGAATTCTTAAATATTACTTTTTGGTATGTATTAGTCATAATGCCCCAGAAGATAGAAAAATAAAATAATCCAGCTGATAAAAACAAACAAACAAACAAAAGTAGATATCCATTATGGACATCCACACAAAATATTAAAGCTCAGACTCTCTTTGTAGTCAGTGGAGATACATAAGCAATTTTAGAGTCTGAGTCAGTTCACAATAAAGTGGACATCTAAAATAGGTCAGGTGGATTATACCCTAAAAATACCTATTTTCTGTCCATTTTCTCTAAAGAGGACATACTGTCATTTTATCTCAAATACACACACCTCCACCCACTGTTGACCTCAAAAGTCATATTAGATGAATCCTCAAAAGGGGGTTTTAGTAGAAAAATTAAGTTTGGAGGAAATTATGTTCATATGCAAAATTTAATTGTGAGAAAGTTTGTAAAATCCCACTACTTGTGCTGTGCCACACCAGCCTAGTGAAATCACAAGTCTCTTTCACTATTCTGTTGCTGAAGACTGTGTGAGCTATACAATCTACTTCTTAGGGGTGAGAATAGGAAAGTGTCTTGTATGACATAACTGTATTTTTATGACTTTTTTTTTTTTAAGAGAGGGGAGACCAAGAGTTTCTACATATGGCTCCTCCGGTTTTTATTTCTGTTAAGAAACCAGACAATAACAATTGTAGGTCATCTTCTTAATAGACAATGTTGCAGGTAGATCTACTAGAGATTGTTTCTCTTATTCTCCCTTCTATCTGTACAAGGAGGATGGATTTTTTTTTGTGTGTTGGAGGTGTCTATATATGTAAAGACTCCTATACATGTCATTTTCTTCCCTTAGTCCAAATCAGAGAGAACTCCTAAGACTACCCAAACTCTCTCCCTCAAGAAGCACATAGACATTTTTGCCACTTTACTATAATCACCATACTTTACTTTTCTATGTACTTTTCACTGTAGTTTTTTCTTGTCAGAACTGTAGTGCAAACATCTCTAAGCGAGAACGTGTGTGAGCTTGATTCACTTTAAACATCAATCAGTTAGATGAATACAAATGTAGTGAGGCACTGGAGATATGTTCTGGCCTGTAGAGAGATTTAATTAATTTGAAGATATGTTAAAAGAATAAAGACCAAATTTATTTTTGGATTTGTGGTCTGACCTTGTTTGCAAACGGGGTAGATATATGAAATATGTAAATTGCTTCTTTAGAACATGCACATTGAAGAGCTGTACCTAATGGGCTCCCAGTCCATAATGACAAAAAGAACAGGTCATGAGGTAAGTGGCTCTGAAGGGAAGTAGATTAACACTTAATATTCTCCCAGCCATCATCTCATCTCTTTCATCCAAACTGATGAGTGTGTCGAAACCTGTGTTTGAAATGACATCGTTATGGAAGAACTTGGTATGACCCTTTGAAACACTGGTTGGATGCAACCAAATTTTTGGGACGAATGGTGATAATAAATGCCAAAGTGAAAAACTTCAGCAGTTATGTGTGGGCATATTGGTCCTTTGAAGTGTGTTGGAGAACCTGATAGGGATGCTCGCCTTTCATATACATTGCTCTTGAGAGTTCATTCAGAGGTTTCGCCTTTAGAAGAAAACTTTGTGATTAAAAACAGTAGTGAAGATGATCTGAAGTTACCAATAGCATGTTTGGGTCTAGGTTTTCAGAAATTCTGCTGCATTTTGGAACTCATTGTGGATGTTTTAAATTACTCCAGTGAAATTAAAGGGAAATGGTAGCTGAGTAACTACAAAAAAAAAAAAAAAGCCCAAATTTTAATTTTTGGGATATGACATTTTTATTTTTAGTTTTATTTTTTTTTATGTTACAATTTAGGTAATTTAATTAGTTAAACCAATATATTTTCAAATATATCCATTCTAAAATTTTTAAAAGGAAAACAATTTTATTATGTTTGCATTTTAGAATGTGCTATATATTGCAGTATTTAGGAGACATTTTCCATGGAGAAAGTGTGATATCTAGAGTGCTTTTTAAATGCATTTTTAATTCTTGTTGATCCTCTGCATGTTAGATGAGATGTTGCCTTCAATTTGCCTGAAAACTTATGTAAATGGTGTCTTGGGCCTGTCAACAGACTTAATCTCTGTAAAACATCAAAATGAAGTATCTTTATTACATTTTAAAGATATTAGCAATCCAGAACCAGAGGACATTCTTTATTAAAGGGATGGGAAAAAGATTAGATATTTAGAAAAAATATTTTTCTAGTTTTATTCACTCTTTGAGGAGAATAAGAGAGTTTCCAGAGTTTGCTGATTGATGATTTGCTGATCATTGCTCTATATTGGCTAGTTTGCTCTCTGTATTTGAGGGGTTACACTCACAGGTTATTCTCAGAAAAATTAATTTTGTATGAGATGTATTCATTTAGATAAATATTTGGATTTAAAGGAAGAACTCGAGCAACTCTTAAATAGTTTAAAATCTATATTAAGTTAATTACATATCTTAGAGATTTCTGTGTGTAGCAATAGACAACTAAATGTAAGATGATATAAAAATTTATTCATGTATGCTCATTCTTCATGAGGAGCAGTGTACAGACAGAACTGCTTTTTCTAGTGTGAAAATTATATTTTTAACTCATATTAGTTGATTTGTTGTGCTTATGAGTCAAGAAAATACAATTTTTTACTAGTATAACTTCATTATTTAGAGAGGTATCTTTATCACTGTTAAAGTTATATTTTCAAAGGCACTAAAAAGATATCTGTTGAGACAAATGTTTGTATTTGTATATGTGCACATTGAATTAAAAAACCAGATGCTCCTTAAAGTGGAGCTTGTAGAAGAACAACAAAAAATAGCAAATGAAAAATCCAATTTGTTTTTATTGGGAATAAATAATACAAGTATATATACTTAAAAATGTATCTACAAAAATTACATGCAGATTTCCCATGAATACTCTTAACATTGCCTTCACATATATTTGTTGAAATCTGATTTCTGGATAGAACGGCTTCAGGATAATGAAAACTTCAGAGTTGGAAATAAAATTTCTTCTGTATTGAAAGACTTGCAACTGACTTTTAAAGAAAAAGATCACATTGTGGTGAAATCTGGTATAGCACATCTCACTTGAAAGGTAAATTATTTTTGAAATATGAAAGAACTATAAATTACAGTGTATATTATAAAAAGATAAAAATCAAATTACATGTCAGTTGTAATCATTCTATTAAAAACTTCTACAAATTATCCCAAATCCATTCTTTGATAAAGATTAAAATCTCTAAAAGATTTGAAGAGAAATAATACTGTAACATCTATTTAGAATACAGATCATTAGTAAACTCCTTAAGCAAGTTTCTGGTGATTTTCCAGTGGGATATGTCTGTACTGATTCCAGCCATGTTAAAGTCAGGCAAATAGCGTAATCAGTGCAGAAAGATCCATGTTGTCAGAGTCTCATTTACTGGTCTTTTTATTATTTAATAAAATATCCCAAATGCATCTATTTTGGGACATTTCAAATTTTATGCCTCTTAAGGTATAAACCCATCCTTTCATGTTTTTCCTTTCACTCTGTGTTCAAGCTGTTAATGCTGTAGTACAGTACTTTAACGAGAGACTGGGCAGTTTTTGTTAGAAGAAATTTTTTTTGCAGAAGGGAACAAGTATGGGAAGCTCCCAGCATCCTGTACATGGGGATGTCCTGGCACTTGCTGCCAGCCAGGAACATAGAAGCTCTGCCCTGGACCAGTGCCAGGGCTGAGGGATATATGGGCATTAGGTTCCACTGGCTTGAGGTTCTGCACTTAAAAAAAGGAAGCAAGTCAAAAACATAGCCAAGGTCCTCTGGGATGGCTTTTAAAATTCTTCATGCATTCAAAGGTGAGATGTTCATTTCCAGTCCTGTTCTGCTGTAGAGTTAAAATCTTAGAGTAATATTTCTGCAGAGAACCTGACAGAACTTGGACCACTATTATGAAGAAGAAGGAGTTTCTGAACAAGATACATTTGAAATATTACCCGAATTATATTAGAAACAGAACTAATTTTTTTATTTTTATGTTTTTTTCATTTATGCTTTCTGATAGTTGGGGAAATGACTGCTATTATAAGCTGAGTTTAGCTAACAAGATGTAGCATAGCACAGGAGTTCAGGAAATGAGGCTTGCTGTTTTATATCCCAATTCAGTTAGAAGTGCATTATGATTTCTTTTGTCTCTATTTAAATCTTATAAATATACATTTTTTTGCAACCTCACTATATTAATGAAATTAAATCATTACTATAGCACTAGTTTTTCAAAATCTGGGTACTGAGATTGATTCCTGGGACATGACTCAAGTAAATGTACTCTGTAATGATAGATGTGAATTTAAAAGATTGTTTTATTTTCATTTGTAAATATGGACCAATTTTCTTTAGTCAGTAATCTACGGTGACAAAAACCAGGACTAACTCCATTGGAATTAATGGCTTTACTTAAATGTAGTACTGTTTTGAGAGGAGGCACATTATATGCTTTAAAACTCAAATGTATGAATTCAGAGGGACAGATTTGACTCAGACTAATTTGTTTTACAAACCTTGCTACAAAAAACAATATGCAGAGTGCTTTAAAAGCTGTTTTCCTTGTCTTTGACTGACATTACCAATTTGTTATTGTTGTTAGATTAATGATTTTTTCCCTTTTCTTTGTTTTTGTACAAGGTCTTGATTGTATTCTCTTATTCTTTTGATTTTTCAGGCAGTACTGTAGAAAAATATTATAAGCTTAACTTTTTCAGCTATCCAGGGAGGGGAAAACCTTGAAGAGAACAAAGGAAAATTAATTTACCTTTTCCAGCCAAGAATGTATGTCATCCACAGGGTTAAAAGGAGAGATACTGATTAGTAGTATTGCTAGTTTAAATCCAGAGAAGCTGCTTTGATTGCTGTAAAGACACTCTGTATTTATGTTGGCATAAATACAGTTAAATTTAAGCATAAGTTGAAGAATTGATAAGGTAATGGAAGTTTTGCTCTGTGGTACATTACAACACATAAAAAAGGCAGTAATTTTAACAATGACTCATCTGAAATAAAAATAACAGGTGTTATACACACATACATATCTATCTATCTATCTATCTAGATATATCTGTATATCTGTATATGTATTAGATGAGGTGGGACAAGATATTGAAATTGGATCAAGCATCCTAGAGAGACTAGGACAGTCCTGAAGTAGAGTCCTTTGGAAATCTGAAATGTCATGGATTATGCAAAATAAAGAAATAGTTTAGAAAGTACAGGAAAATGTAACAATTGTTAATAAATGGTCCTTTAATTTTTCAGTCACTGATTTTTTTTTTTTTCTGACTGATCTAGAAATGTAAGTTACTTAGAGTGTTTTCTTTCTTTCATCAATACTTCAGAAAAGCTCCACAGAAAAAGTAGAATGCACAAGCATCAATTTCCAGAATGTCATAGCCAGGATACACACGAACCCTGTCTTACACTGGTCTTTGCAACTCATTTGTAGAAACTCTTTGTAAATTTAAACTGAAAGTTGGATCACTGCTTGGTACAAACCCACCTAAAACTCCATGTGTCTCTGTTGTCTAGTATTAACCGATAATGGAAGAAGTTACCTTAATGTTCTATTTTCTTAAGTGGAATATTTTAGATTATTTTTATTTCTGTTTCTTTATTTGCACATCACGATGAAGTTTATTTTTTGTTTATGTTTGGGTTTTTTTAAGGCTAGGATATTTTGATTGCTGTAATTATCTGGGAGATTGGGTTCATATTACTGTTGTATAATGTGATTTTTATATTTTTTCTGAAATATTTTAAGAGGCAGAATGATGTTAGCTGGTGCAATATGCAAACATGAATTAGGGTGACTTCCCAAATATTTGTTGTATTATGTTTGTATTATTATGTATATTTAGAGAATATATATATTATTTATATATTTTTCTGTAGTTTCCTTTGTAATTTTTAATTGCTGAAAAAACAGTAAGGTTTTTATATAGACCTGATTTGAAGAGAGGCAATATTTCAGATGGAAGAGATCTTTTTCTCCTTTTTTAGCTGTTTAGATCTGCGGGAGGGGGAGATATTATGTTCTGCAGCCTGGAGGAAATATTTAAATCTTTTATTTTTACCAAAATCATGACTGACAAGGAAGATCAGTAGCTCATAGGGAGGAATAAGATAGCTGTGAATATCAATAAGCTTTTGTTTTGGGATTCTTCTAAAATTGTGATCCTGGCTACAGGATAAAATATATACAAGTGGAAGGATGTTTGAAATGATTTTATGATATGTTTGAAAGAGAAGCAAAAGACCTGAAATTGTTCAGTGTTTTTTTTTTTCCCCTGCAAGTAATGGCACTATTGGGGTACTCAAATATTACAGTAATTCAGCAGTGCAGGGGCCCATAACATGTAGGTGCACCATGAAGTGCACCTGTTTTGTGGCTCAGAGGGCTGGTCCTGCTTCAAACTCTGTTCTTCACGTCTTAATAGAGTTAAAAGGCAACTACTTATTTCTTGCAGAATCTGTGCACAGTCGGGGAAGCTCACAAATCTCAAGTGCTTGAGCTGTGTACAGACAGCTGCCCTCAGGCTGTGTCTCCATTAGCATTTCAGTTCAGGTCAGGGGTGTGCTTTTGAAACAAACCTTCCACTCACTCTCACTACCACTCTTACTGCCTCTTGATTCACCACACAAACAGGGTTGCTTTCTGCTGAAAGCAAAGGCAAAGGAGTGCCCCAGAAGTGCTCCTAAATTGAGTTACAGGCAGTAAAGGACATGCAGTCTAAAGAACTAGGGCTAACCTGAAGTAAAACTGCTGAAACACACATTATGTGGATACCAGGCTCTCAGCACTGTTTCAGTTTACAGACTGTGTCTACAGAGCCACACTCCTTGTTAATATTCACATAGGTATAGTTAAACGGACTGAAATTCAAACTGGAGATAATTCCCAGAGTATCTCAGCAATTTCTTCAGGACTGCAGCGCAAGCTCAAGGCCCTGAGCCAAATCTCTGAAATGATTTGCTTCACCTGGCTGTATAGAATCATGGCATTAGTGATAATCTATTATCCTTTTTTATTTTTTTAAAAATTTTTGTTTAACTTCTGCTGGCATGCCTATGGAGGTGAGGCAGAGTTTTACTCTATGCCTTCCCTGCAACTGCCAAGCCTCAGTGCAGCAGAACCACTGCAGCTTTGTGCATTTTGGACTCTCAGGGCTGCCTCTGTCCTCACTATGGAATTCACAGCACCTTCCCAACACACAGACATAAGGCTGAACAGAACTGTCTGTGAGTGCCTCTTTGTAGCAACTCTGGAGTTTTTGGTTTCAGAATGGTGCAAAAACATCTAAACAATCATGAAAATGAAAAATTTGAGGGATTTGAGGGAAATCAGCAGCAGTGAAAGAAGTCTGATCTGTCTTAAAAAAATACTAGCCTCACTATCTCCTAACTTATTTTCTTGTTTCCTGATAGAAGAAAAAAAAAGAGTTCAGTCTAAATTTTAGGTAGTCACTGAACTGTCAAACAGATATACAGGAAAGCATAAGCAACTGATTTTCTTTTTTAATTATTTCAATTTCTATATAGCTGTGCAGACTTCATTTTCTTTGGATTTTTTCAACATAGAGGACAAAACTGTCTCTACAGTATGGATTGATATTATTTTTCTTCACAGAGTAAAGCTTTTTTCCTTGAGTGATTAGAAAGTGATGTTTAGTTCTCTACAAAATATGACACTGGAAGAATATTGACATACTGATAGAATATTTGCTGTTAGTATGGGGAACTACTGCCATTCCAATTTTTATTATTTGGGTATTTTTTATTGCAATACTCCCCGTACTTACAGGTGGTCATTGCTTTTGAACCCTGAGAATTCATGTCAGAGTTGTTTTTAAGTAAATTTACTGCAATTCTAGGAAGAAAATCAGTTCTTCTAGAGGTTATATTCCAATCATAACAATATTCCTGAAGATCTGTGGGATTTAATGCTTTTAGCCTTTGGTACACCAGGAAGTTTTCTTACCTTTTCCCGAACTTTAAACCTGAGTAGGAATAAAAAGAGACAAGAAAGGTGATACACTGGCCTAGCAAAAATGGCTAAAGAAATAATTTGCTGAAATAGTATCAGTGTGTGTGATTGGGAAATAAGGGGAAGACCTGCCAGATGATCAGCACTTTCTGCACCACCAGGTGCTACTGAGGTGACCAGGAAGTGCAAGGGAGACCAAGCAGCAGAGACATTGTCCTGCCAGCAGGAAAAACAGTCAGAATGGCAGATAGCCAAAACTGCAGATGTTTAACTTAGATCATAAGAGTAGATAGACAATATATTCATATAAGGCTTCTATTGGATGTATCTCAGATTAACTCATGTTGCTTTATCCTGAAGCCTGAAGGAGCTGATACTGAAGAATCACAAAACTGAAGAGAGTATGTTTTTGCTAAGCAGGGTATAGGAACTGACATACTATGCTGCTCAGTGATCTACTTAGTGTCTTGTCCTACCTCTGGGAATAAGATTGGGAGGTAAAATGAATGCTACAACAGACCAGGAAATTGTTTGTCAGTTTGCAAAGTTTCTTCTTAATTCATATTAGGCAGTAGTCAATTTATCATGCTTATAAGTCAACAAAATACCTTTCTATATTCTTTTCTATTAGTATAATTTCATACACGAAGGGATATTTTATTGTTAGAGACAAACTGTTAGAGATAAATTTAATTTTCGACAGTGCTTAGAATGGTGTTCAAAATCTAATTTTTCTCTAACTCTTA
>NW_020884872.1:35389080-35434509 GCF_003945725.1 Corapipo altera
TTCTGTGTTCTCATTTTTGTAGCTGGTTTCTAATCAATGACAATGCTTTACTTCTCACCCTGTGATTACTTGGTTTCTTTAATAGCCTTTTTTGAGAAGCATTCTCAAAGGCTCTTTTTAAATCCAAAAATCTTGTATCAGCCAGTTCTTTCTTATCTGCTATTTGTTAACATGCCAAAAGAGTAGTAATAGGTTAAGGAGATGTACTAGGCATTAAGGCTTCTAACTTTAATCCACATATTTAACACTTCTGTTTTTAATTGGTTCCTCAATTATTAGTGCACTAATAGGTGTGTGAAGCTGAATTTTTTCTCAGTTTCTCTCAGTAATTACAGGAAGATGACTCTTGTCCTGCGTGGTTCAGTATACAAACTGATTTCAATGTGAAAGTGCATAACTGTGGATTTCTTTTCATTAATCTTAAATTACTTTGGGACTCTTGAATAAACAGCATCTCATTCTTGAGATACATTCATCTTTTACTTATTGATTTGTTCCAGCCATTCCTCTTACAATATCTGAATCATCAAAAGCTCCTTGTCTTAACTTGGAAATGCTGGTATCTCCTTGGTTTGCTGAGACAAAAAGTGATGTAAAAAATAATTGCTTTCTCTTCTATATACTTGTCTTGTTCATTTTCTCCTTTAACTTCTTGGGGGGAAATTCATGATCTCTCTTGGTCATATTTTTTCTACCTAGTTGCTCCACGTATTCTCATTTAGCCACCCCACTTCCCTAGTCAGATGTACTTGTCATCATTTATGCATCTTGAAGACCATAAGTTTTTTGTACCAGGTGCACTGGAAAATCTACAGATAGCTTACATGTTGCAGTCCCAAAAGTAACTCGAATCTTCCGTGTTCAAAGATTTGATTAAATTGAAGTGTAATTTATTTCTTTTATTTTTATTTTTATTTTTAACTCTCTACCACCTGGAAGGGAGAGTAACATGTTTTTCTCAAAGAAAACATGCAGAAATGGAGCCATGTGTCATACTTGAAAGTAAATAACAGGGTCAACTTACATTCTGATCAGAAATCTAGAACAAAAGAGAATCCTGAAAATTTTTACTGACATACAGTTTCTAAGCAGCCTGTTTTCCAGGTCTTTCTGCCTGGATGTGTTGTAGCATCTATGCACATACAGGCCTCATTTTCTCAGGTGCTGCTTTATAAAACCACCATAGTATGCATGGTTTCTGTACCTATTCTTTCAGAGAAAAAAACAGTTTAGGTTTTTTTAAAAAACTCTCCTTCAAAGGCTTTGGGATGCCCTTCTCCACTATTTGTGTAATTTCCTGGTAGCTGAATAACTTAGTTAAGATGTAGGGAATTTATTGGTGTTATTGTTCAGTGCTTGAAGATATTCAAAGGCACTTAAACATCGTGAAGCAGTAGGAACATCATCAAGTGGCAGTTGATGGGCTTTAGATGATAAATATGCAGCGATAAGTTGCTTTGTCTTCAAAATTATTTGTTTTTTTATCTGTATTTTGAAATTTCCAGTTAGATTTTGCTGAGAACTATTTTTAATATGATTAGTACTAGTAGTAATTCTAAAAGTATTTTAATAGAAAATCTCCGATCACATCCGTTCAATTATTTTGATCACATATGTCTCAGTTATCTCTTTTGCCTCATACAAAACTGCTGCTGCACAAAACCCCTCATCCTCTGAGCAAAGAAAGGTGCTTTTATGCTACAAAAAGTGTGAAGTAACTGCTCAAACTCTCCTATCTATCCTATTAATGACTTTGGGCTTTGGACAGGGCAATAGTGGAACAGCTAGCCTGTTTGAAGATGTTCCCACCTGACCATGCCTACATCAATATATGCTCTCCAGGGAATGTTTTAAACTATTAAAGGTTACAAGGTTTGAAACTTTACCAAAGCTATATATATGTGCAGCAAGAGACTCAGAGGAACTTTTGCCTCAGTAATAGCTTCTTTTGAGTCTCCAGCATACACCAGGGCTTATTACAAACATCAAAATATGCTCAGTGGGTACAGGCTACATTTCAGTTCCTCTAGGGACGTTTTACAGAGATGGAAATAGAATCCCTTCTGTATTCTACTCTCATAAGCATTCAAGTAGGAGGTACTTAGAAGGATAGAGTCAGGAAACAATGTCCAAAGGAAATTAAGAGGAATGACCTGGCTTTCAGAGGTGCTAAGCGCTCATATCCTGAGTTGGACACAAATTAGGATCTAATTTCTATAAAGTGAAAAAAGTTAACACAGGAAGAAATGCTTTTTAATGAACTGAAGACAGTTTAATGTACTTGGTAGGAAATAATGCAGTCTTTTTTGAATATGGAATATTTTTTCATATTTTTTGATGTTTGTCACTGATCATTCTGGATGCTTCTCTAAGATTGTCTTAATGCCATTATAAAGAATGAAGTATTCCATAGTATCATTAAAGTGCATTTTGTTAGAGGGGTTTGGTTTTTTTTCCTAATGTACAACACAAATAGGTAGTGAAGGCAGCCTACAAGAAAATAATTGTCTTCAATACAAGTGATTCACCTGAAGATGTTGCTGATGCACTAGACTTAACATTCACAGCCAGGTGAAATGCCTACCTCTCTTTACATGAGAAAGAACGTGATATCTGGCAGGAGATGAGGTCTCTAGGTTGAAGAGAAATACAGAGTTTGGTCTGCAGATCCCTTTAATATAAACCCGAGCTGCTTAGCTAACCTAATACTAGGAATTTTGTACTTTTAAGCAACTCATTTCAAGTCGGCATTATGTCTGATTTTGCATTCTGTTTGAATGTGATCAGTCATACATGCAAGGGTGAGGGATTTTGTGATAAAGTATTTCTGCTTTCTGTTTAGCTAGAAAAAGACAATTGATGGGCAGCTGCAAAGGTATTAAAAGAAAAAAATATTTTATTTTATTTGCTTCTGGTTAAGCAGCATATTAAAAGAAGTTCTTGCATTCACTGTGCAAAATCGTGACAATAGAAACTGTTTGGAGAAACCCTTCCTTACACATTATTTTTCAAAGATTTACTGAAGGTCAAAAGTTTTATCACACAATTTTCCTTCTCATGAACAAGTTCTGTATTGTTTTCTTCCTTTCTGTAATGAGAAAAATACCTACTTACCATCTACCCAGTTACGCCATATTAATTAAACTCTCTTACCCAAATGTCTTTCAAAAGACTCTCACAGACAAGGTGAGCCCAAAGTTTTTAATTATATTTCAGTCAAGAGAAGACTCGCATAAAGCCTGTTTTTTTCTTCTTCTAATAGTCACCTCCATGAGAAGAATGGTTGTTTGCCAGAACTACTTTCCTCTTGCAGAAGCTCACCATTCGAAGACTGAAAGAGCATATGTACCATCTCTACAGAGTGAGGACAATTTCCATACTGATGCCTTTTAAAACAGGTGCAGCACTAACTGCTCTTATAGGTAACACTCCATGGCCATAGTGTTTCAAGTGAGATCTTCGGGACCATACCGTGGGGCATGTGTATTTAGTGCTTTATGCATCATTCCTCAGGAAAGCAATTGATTGGCTTGAAATAATACCTCGTGGTTTCCCACCCTGAACCCAGATACATTTCATTCTGTCTGGTCTGGCTGTAAGATGTTTCCCTGCACAAGATGTTCCCATGTGCTGGCAGTCACTAGCAGTTGAAGCAGTTCCTTGAGATCATCACTAAGAATAAGTAGTAGCGACTCATAGTTTTGCTAGTGCCTGGCATTAAGGACAAGCTGAAGTAGACATTTTGAATGAGTGTTGGAGAAAAGGGTTAACTATCTTTTTGTGCAGTATAATTGTTTTCTGTACATAACACCTACTTTTCTAAGATTTTTTTTTCTGCCAAGTCAACAAAATTAGCTTTAACAGCTTTAGTTAATGAGCTCCCTGTGTCCAAAAGGGAACTAAAGTATGGCTGTTTTGTAAAAATGCCTTTTTTATGTGTGTTTTTTGTTTTGTTTTGCTTTAGTTATTGTTTTTTTGTTGAGTTTGGTTGGTTGGTTTTTGTTTTGGGTTTTTTTAGTTTACTAGACAGAATATGATATGTTTTCATACATCTTTAAACTTTTAATATACAGAAAATTCCTGGCACTTCAGGACATTAAGGTCAGAATTCAAGGTACATTAAAATAGCAATGTTATGAATGTCTTAAATGATTCTAGACCAGAAACTTGACTGGCCACTACAGGAAGTTTAGACCGACTGCAATTTGGTGCTCTCTGTCTGTAATATCTGTAACATTCTATTTGTGTAAAGGAGCTTGAAAGGAAATTTTAAATAAAAAAACTGGATGGATGGCTTTACTCAATAAAAAATGTTATGCACAGGAAACCTGTTGTCTGTTTTGTTAATTCAGGGATCAAGTATGGGCTCCCAGAATTTCTTGGATCTAGGGGATCAAGTGATCAATAGTTTGCTTAGAGAGAAACATCATCTTTATTTTTGAGGGACCGGCTGCATGCTGACGGGAAAAGTTAGAAAGCACCTTCTCAGATTAATTTTTCTGTATTGTAGTGAAGATTTTTACCTGGAGATGAATGATGTTTTGTGTCTCAAATTTGTGTTTAAGGTTACTACATGCTTTAGGCTGGTAATTGCCCATTATTGAGTTAGTAAAGACATAAAATGTTTTCTTAATGTAAAAGAGCAATAGGACAGTGTCCCTTTGAAAGGTCTGAGTGCTGTAAAACCTAAGAATAAAAGTGTTGTCAATTAAATGACTTCTAAATTCCACTTATGAACACAATTTGCAAGCAAATTATTTGTTCCTTCAGTACTTAGCACTTCAATCTAAAAGATTCTGATCACTCATAAAACAATTAGATTTGCTAACATGAAAGTGCGTGGAAGTAGTGGCCTTCTATAAGAAATTTGCAAGTTACCTTTTTTACATACTGAAATTTTTAATGAAGAGGGATTTTTCCAAGTTGACCTTTGTGATTGTATTCCAGCTATGTATTGATTGAGAAGTTGAAGATAACCTAGTATGTTAAAAGTGATATTTAGCTTGGAGTTGGTTTTCCTAGTCTCAAAAAAAAAAAAAAGGCAATAAAAAGAAAAAAAAAAAAGAAGAAAAGCATCTCTAGGTGTCCCTTAATTATATTTGTCTCAGTCAGAGAGCTAAATCGTGACTGCCCTGTAAAGTCTGAATAAACAAGCTTTATGAGGGGTTTTGCTAGGATTTGAAGGGATAGAAAGAAATCCCCTTATGGGCTGCAGAATGCTTGGGATATAATTCATTTTAGCAACTTTTACTGTCCAAAAGCTAAATATTCAGTTAAGAAAGTAAACTTGGCTCCCTGCATAGTTAATGGGAAGAAAATTGTTTCCTCTCTTCTCTAAATAGGCATTTAAAATAGATGGGTTGAATTACCCTCTGGAGTTTCTGCACTCTCTCCATTAATTAGGGAAAGATTAATAGCTTCCAACTTTATTGTCTAAAAGTTAGACTTCAAAGTCTTAGTTAAACTCTGTTTATCAAAGGGGGAAAAAATAGCATTTCCAAAGTATCATCCATCTTCCTCTAACATGAGCATTTGTGACAGGGCAAACGAATGTCTGAAGGGATCCTAAGGAGGTATCTAAAAAAGATGGGAGGTTAGGCTAGGTAGCTAAAATGAAACCAGATGAATTTCTTTCTGGTTACTCTGACACCAAGTTAGCCACAATAACTGCAGATCAGGTGTTTCTCTGCTCCAAGGAAAGTAGGGCTATGAATGCATCATATTATAGATGTGCTACCGATCTCCCATTGCCTTTTCTCCAAAAATCACTTTTGATTTTGTGTTAGGAAAAAAGCTGTATGGTACTTCAAAATATGTTTGGGAAGTGAAGTGCCTCTGCAGGATGTCTCTGCATCAGAGCTTTCTGCACAGTGGAGGCTCTTGAATGCTCTGCCTTTGGATGCTTTCCACAGACATTCTGCAGGTTTAGATGTCTAAAGGAGGTGGGACTGTTGTTTGCAGCAAGACTTTGTGAGTGAAAATACTACATTTCCTACATGCCAAGGGATGTAGCTTCAAATTACTTTTCCATGCAACAGTAAGGATTAAGGAAGCTACTGAATGGAATTGCTCAAGACGTACATGGTTCCCATTTTAACAAATGATGTCGTTCTGCATAATATTTGTTGTACTTCTGTACCATTCAGTGATTTCCTTTTAACTTACACTTTAAAACAAGCTTATCTTTAGCAGCAGTCTGTATTTTAGTACTAGGGGTTTGGGTTTTTTTAGAAAATTTTCAACTATTTACTATCAATGAGTGCTTGCTGCCTAGTTTGATTGCAAACCTATTTCTTTAGGCTTTGGTTTAATGAGTAAATTATTGCAGTATCAAGGAGAATACAGATGTGCAGGGTACCAGCTACTACTCTAATTGCCTGTGTGCATATGCTTGTTCTCTGACAGTTTTGAGAGCAGTTCAACACTACTTATTCTACCACATTGTCAGTATTATTAAGCAAACATGGAGATACTGAAAGATATATTAAGAGGTAATTTTTTCCCCTCTCTTTCCTCTCTCTCCCCACCCCTCCCTTTCATCCAGGGTTGCCCAAAAAAATGTGGGGAACTAAAAGACAGAACAAGCACTTTTCCTCATTGTCTCAAGTCAGTTGTTCATAGAGGAGAGAAAGTTAAAAGTTGAAAGTAACAATGGAATGGTGAAAAGCCAAATAAAAGTTAAAACTATAACAATGAACCTAAGGTCTTCCATTTACCTACCCTTTCTTACCAAGGCAACTGCAATAAGGTTATCCTGAAGTTCCTTAAGGTACTTCCTTAAAAGTAATCCTTAAAAGTAAAAAGCCATATCTTTATGGTTTTACTCTAGCTTTATTCAGTCCTGGACCTGATCTTTTTATTTTCAGTCTCCATAAGTCTCTTTCCATGACCAAATCATCATTCCTCTTGGAACTATTCTAGTTGAAACTCAAACCAAGAAAGGAGTGGAGACTAACAGTTTACCTAGCCCTCTGAATTAAAAATTGGTATGCCCTGCAAAAGCAGAAGGCGAGCCAAAATATTTAAAGATTGTGAAAATTTGCTAAAATTACATTATTTTTATTTACCTGGTTGTTTTTGCTTTAGAAAGTTTTATATTTTCTTGTGTTCCTCAGAAAAAAAGAGGATAAGTACTTGCCTCTTTCTTTCTGCTGTGAGAATTATCTCCAAATTGCCTTTAAAGAGCACAACATCAGGATATGACACTTTCAGAAAGAAAAATGCAGTGCCATGAGTTAGCCTTAATTCAATGTGATCCATATCACTAAACATTAATCTTTTTTAGGGAATCTTCAATGAACATATTCATATTAGATTTCCTTCCTTTACTTGTACACTGTTTGCTAAGGAATGATAAACACAAAATACATGTCTGATTAGCACCATAAGTGTAGGTATCAGGAAGATCAGGCTGAGAACTGTGCGGAGCTCTCTGAGAGAAAGAAGAATTTCTTCTGTATTATACTGAAGTGATGAGAGACTTCAAGTTCTAAACCTCACAGAAGGGGTGTTTATAAATAAGATTTCTCCGGGTAGTTGCTGTGTTATTTTTTTATATATTAGACAGAAAGTATTTGTCTCTTTTTTTGTCCCTTTCCTATCCTATTGATCCAATGTTCTACTTAATCTCTGTCTTTGTGGCTTAGCATTTACATTATTTGACTTTTGCATAAATAACCATCTGTCTCCGACTGAGATTCACATCATATTTTGTCCCATCAAATGAATGTTCAGCATATGGTAGGGGAAAGCATAAGACTTAATTAGGTATAATTGTGGCATAATGGGGAATTACAGTAGAGACCACTGGAAAAGTAGTCACTGTTGCTACATACTTTAGGTGAAAAAGAAAAAGGAATGTAAAGAGATGACAGTCTAGAAGAGGAAAGAAAGGAGTAATGAGTTAAAAAAAAAATAAACTGTGTTGTAGCATATAGTGTTGGTTTAAAGGGGTGGTATTACAGGGCTTAGGAAACAGCTAATGAACCAAGGGAGAGGTCTATGTTCATGTTGACACTTTGGTATGTGCTTAGTCCAGTGGTTTTCCTATTGCACTTCTGGGTACATCTTTGGCATAGTCAGATGTGATGGAGAAGGAGGATAGAGAGAAGGGAAAGGGAAGAAGATAATCTGGGAGAAATATAAGAAGTCTTTATCTGCTGCCAGGCTGAAAGAAATTGAAGAAAGCCTTCACATCTCCCAGATGCAATTTGAAAGTCAGATATATGTTTTGTACTAGCTGTAGTAATTTTATCAATTTTATCACGCTAAACTAGGTGAACTTCTGTCTACATAGAGTAAATGAAACACTTTAAACACCATAGGGTTATAGAACTTTTAGAAAGGGAAGAAGCACAATAAATATAAAAGTAGCTGAAAAGTAGTAGTTTCCATTATGAAACTTTCAGAGCAACACTGCACAATTCATACAATTCATACAATTCATAATTGATATAATTAGCAACAGCAGCATTGAGTATTGTAATGATCTAGAGAGCACAAAGGATGTACTTCACATTTTAAAGAGAAGCTAGAGTAAGTCTTGAATAGAAAAATTGAGTGATATCAGAACTGAAGAAAAATTTAAACATTATATGCTTAAATCTCAAAATTTGCATGTTATCCTTTTGTTTATAGACTTAGCTCTGAGCAGAAACAGGAACTCTGCTCTTGAGTTCAGAAGAGAAAGAGTGTTAGTCATGGGACTATTTTTCTGATTCTGAGAAAATATTGCAGAATGCAGACTGTTCAGAAATACTACATTCCAAATAAGTTTTCTTTGTAAGAATTAAATAAATAAAGAGAACTCCGTAGTCTGGTCTTGAAGATAAGCTTGAATCTGAACCAACCAGAAACAAATATTGCTATTTGAAGTCTGTGAACACAGCATATTAAATGATTAACTTGTGTTACAAGTTAATATTTATGGCTTCTTGTTCACTAACTCTGAAATCTAACAGTGCATGTTCCAATAGTTGAATACTGACAATTTGTAACAGTGGCAGTTTAATATCTTGGTCAACAATAATATTAAAAATCCCTTAAGCTGACCTCTCAGATGCAAACAAGCATCTGAACTCGAGTTGCCTTATCACCAGTTTGCTGTCTTCTCAAAAGCAGACTGTCAGCTACTGTTAGCTAAACATAACAGGGAAATAGGGCAGAAATTACTATGATATTGCTCTATTTTTTAACTCCTGTGGTGCCTTTGCTATCAGTAATGCTACCTCACCAGACAGGTGGACTGATATAGGGCAGATTTAAGGCTAGAGGATTCAACTGTACCTCTGAGATGTTATTTCCTGACTTTAGCTTTGATTGATCTTGTGCTGAGAACAGAAGTTGCACATATTTTGTGAATGGAACAGACTAGAAAAGACTTTCTAGCCCACTATATCAGTCACAAAAAACCCCAAAAGAATCAGTACAGTCTAGAAAGTCTGTACTTACTTTAACTGTCTCTAAATCTAGATAATATATGATTGAAGTATGAAAAGTCAACAGGAATGACAGAATGTATAATTCAATTTCAGGCAAATTTCAGGTATGCTTCAAAACATATTTGAAGCTATATCAGAAAAGAAACTGTGCAGTTACGGCACAGAATCACCATAAGAATGCTACATAAGCTCATGGGATTTGTCAAGGAATTTAGCTTCTTATCTATAAAAAGAACCTTTTTATGGGTTTAATCATGGCTTTCAAAAAGACTTAAACATGTTGTGACAGTCTAGGAAATACGTGTGTGGGCAACTGGATGAATTAGAACCACAGATTCATGGAATCATTAAGGTTGGAAAAGAGCTCATGAAGTCCAACCGTCAATCCAGCACCACCACCATGCTCACCACTGCTGCTGGTCCGGGAAATTGCCTGGTTTCATTGATGGGAAAGATTTTCCTTATTTTCAGGACATTTGGGGAAATCATTTTAAGCAAGGGAAGCATAAGAAGAGATGGACCTGTACTAGAGTAAAATATATCAATCTGATAAATGTTCAACTGAAGAGCTCTACTAGAACTGTGATATGTATTTAATTTTATGCACAGCAAGTACTTCCTGGAAAGGCATACCAAGGCAGTGCATATGTCTTTGTGAGACAGAATCCTGAATTTAAATCATCAGTGAGTTAGAACTTCGAAAGCATAACCGCCCATCAGATGTCAGTAAAATACTCATGTCTGTCAGCATCTTCTTGATTTACAGCTTCAAATATGTTCACTGCTCTAGACAGAGGCTAATGGTGGCAATGGGATGCTCTGTTAGTAGAAATAAATAAATCTGACGGAGAAGTCTGATCATGGAAATAGCCCCTCAAAATGGTGTAGATTGTGATAGTCACTTCCACCTGAGAGTGCTGTCAGTTTATAGATCTGTCTGTATATATGACCCTAATTGTTCTATATTCTTGAGAATATGTCTGAAAAAATGCTTAAAAAAATAGCTGGTACACAGATGTAGCTTTAGAGAGCAGTGAAGGACAAACGAGTTTCATATCTGAATAGTTTAGGTTATTGCTAGAGGGGGAAAATTTAGTTCATACAAACCAGTGAGGCTTTGTCAATGTGGTGTTCCAAGTAGCTGTTCACAGGTGGTGTGCTATTGTAACTGCACTCAAAATAGCATTGCCTGTTTTTTAAGCCATAATGATAATTTAAAGTTTGGCAGTCACAATACTTCACATCATTCAGCCTTCAGCTTGCTTGGTGGAGTTAGTTAAAGGAAGTACAATACACTGAATCTCTGGCAATCGCACGGGAGCAGCTTTTGTGGCTGAGGGTAGGCTTTAAAAAGGAAAGCTATACATAGCATAAGCATGTATCATTTAGAATATCACTTTTCTTACCGTCTATGGCAGTTGCAGCTGAGATTAGCTGGAGTGCCTGTGCTAGCAGAATATCACTATTTCTTAGCAGGGGTCTGTGATGTGGTGGAAATAATGTAACACAGACTGTTGACTAAGAATCTGTCTGACTTTTTTGGACATTGTCTCATTAAATCTAGGTAAGAGGAATCACATCAAGCTGCTTGTGTGAATCTGAGATATTGAAGTTTGCTTGGTTTTAAAAAGCTGCTTTTGTCATACAGTCGGGGAAATATAATAGTTTGTGTCTTTTTCAGCTACTTACATTGTTCTAGAATATTGTTTTTATATTTCATTGGATGAATTTCGCATTTAGATAGAAATACATTAAAAAGATAGAATTTAATGTAGAATGGGATTTTTCTCATTTGAAATGAATAGGAATAATAGGGTTTATATCTTTGTGAGCAAAGCAGGGACACAGAGAGACCATTTTTTTTCCCAGAGTATGCAACATGCCAGTTTTTGGCAACTGTAGCCTAGCCATTCATTTTAGAAAGATTTTTCTAAAATAACTAAAAACATTTTATTTAGAAAGAGTCTTCCAAGTATGACTCTCCACACAGCTGAACCATGTCTAATAATTTGTTTCAGTTTATAGGTGGGTAGATATTGTTACCAAATTAGATTGTGTTATCTTTGTGAACTGACTTGGAATTAGTGCAAATGAGCATATAATAATCAGGGCAGTGAGAACTCATGCTGTTGAAAAATGGGTTAGCTAGTGCTACAAATCTGCTTCCCAGGAAAATGGCCAAGTGAAACCTTTAAAAGCTCTTATTTTTGCTTGCCTTCAATCAGGAGATGGAATGAACTTAAGGTGTGAATCAGATAATTTGTAAGTTAGTGAAAAATGTGAACAAATCTGTAGCTAGGAGCTGAAACCTGAAAGACTGTTTGAAATGAGATCATTCTGGCTTCATTTTGAGCTTTGTTTTTTATTTCCCAGAAACAAACAATTTTTTTTTTTTTTTTTGTTCCCAAAACCTTGCTACAAAATATTTACCTGGGCAGAAGGAGAGGGCCATGCAGCTTTTCATCAAGACTGATTCAATTAAACTCAAATTAGGAAATGTTTGGTTAATTGTACTAGGTGAGGCAAAAGCATGACTTGAGAGTTGGAAGAAAGTGGTAAACCTGATGTGACTGTTCAAAGGTGTTGGATTCTCCTATCCCATATAGGATATATATATATCCTAACTACACATATATATGTGTAGTTCAGGTCTGACAGAGTTGATATCACTGATGTTATGCTAGGCTAAAAATTAAGGAAAAAGCAGTAAACTTGAGAATAAAGCTGAAGATAAAATAAGAACAATTTGACTCTAAATTTAGAGGAAACTGTAAAAGAAGAAAAATCCACATCCCATGTTTTTATCAGGGACATGTAAGCATCAGAACAGAGGAGACAGAAGGTGAACATCTAAATCACTTACACTTAAAAATCCTAAAAATGCTTTTTCTTCAAATATGGTTCTCTGCTAAAATGTGCTGATAAGCCTACATTTCCAAAGCAGTAAGTGTGGAGAACCTTTGTGGTTTTTTTTCCCCCCTCTGTTTTATTCTTAAGAAGCCTGTTTTTTAAAGGCTGAGCTTGTCTTCAACAATCAATATGAAGTACTCTCTAAGAATGCGATTTTGTTCTAATAGAGAAAATTTCATGTTTTGTTAAAAAATACTTTAGCCTCATTGTAGCTACTCTATACTTACCCATCAATTTTATGGTGCTTGGATAAAGTTCTGGTCTCGTAGAAATTGATGAAAAAGATCCTGAGGCAGAACGTAGGTTGAACTTGGTCTTTTCTATGGTTCGTATAGGGAAAAAAAAAATTGTTTAAAGGTCATTATCAGTCCTTTTCTATGAATGTTCTTGCTAACAGAGTCCCCTGACGACTTAGATTACTCGGGGGAAAAAAAAAAAATCTAGTTGTCTTTTTTTGAGTCTTTAGTGATTTTTGTATCACTCAATTTAGCTCTCTAGTAGTCCAAAAGAATGGAAATTGAATTTCAGAATTCAGCCTCAGGCTCTTCCGGATGTATCAGCTTTTTCCTATTCACTCATTCCAGCACCCATGAGTCAGGACACCAAATGTTCCCAGCGAGGCTGCTTCCAGTGCCCAGCTGAAGTTGCAAGCAGTTAGTCACAGATGAAAACGGCATGGATGAGTATCCATGTGCCATCAGAAGAAATACCATGGAGATATCTTTCTCAGCTGAATAACACCTGACTGAGATATTTACAGCCATAAGCAACCTTATTGCGGGTGAAAATGGGAAGGAACTTTCCCACTATGAGGCAGTGGGGGAGAGGGCAATGTCAAGATGACAAGGGTTGTCTGTATGCAGAGGGAAGACTGAATTAAATGAACAGTGGAGAGAAATATTAAACCATTTGTATTCTTTGAAAGTATATTCCACTGTCAAATTTTGAGTTGTTAGATTTCCTTAAATCAAAGTGTGATTTATATAATTATTGTATTATGATTATCTTTATTAAAGGACTCAACATTTTGTAATGGTTTCTGAAACTAACAGGGAAACTAAAAGGAAATTTTTTTTTTTGAAGGGAACTTCTTCATTCAATATTTAAATGAATTCAGTCATTGTTTGTCATTCTCTGTCTCTAGATTATGTCTGAATAGAAGATTATGTATTCTGACTTTTTCAATTTCATTGAAACTTCTTGTAAACATAATCTGTAATATGGAATCCATCAAGATCCAACACTCATACACAGAAAAAAACCCCAAACCAAATCTGATCCATTCTAATTATTGAGTTAATTAAAATATGCTTGCAGTGATTTTATTTGTTCAGTTGATTGGGTTTTTTTTCATGGAAACATGGAAAATATTTGGTTTTGTCAGCTTTAAAAAATCCACTTGCTACATTTATCTTGTTATTTAGGCAAAGTAATTTAACATTTAAAACCATATGTCATAAACATTTGTTAAATCTGTATATGAATGATGTTCAAGCCAACAAAAGAAATGAAGCAGAGAAAGAAAGAAGAACAATCATTTTTTAGTTCAGTCAGTAGTAGAGCTCATATCATTATGTATGCATTACTTCTGTACAGGTAGTCCATGTTACAAAAACTTTGGCAGAGAATTAAAAAATGGAGAAATGTGGTTGCTTAGGAAGATTAATTGGCAACATCACATTTATAACTTCTTTTAAACCCAGCTGTGTCTCATGAGTAAGTCAGTATTGTGCATTTCTGAACTCATCTGTAAACAAGAGTTTTGCTTATTACTGGGAGTGTTCAGGACATAATTGTAATTTTCTCACTGCTTGGCTCAAGAATGACTTTATTCAGAGTACTTCAGGAGGCTGAAGCCCTCTACTCTGCATAAGTATCATCTACTTCATTACTTGTTTTCCCTCATCATAGAATGAAGTTGCACTTACTGAGGCTGTACACACTGATTTACTCCTCCATGTACTATTGAGTTGAAGAATGTATCCATCCTGTTCCCCATTTTATGTTGAAAGAAAAGGGTCAAAGGGTCAGATTCTGCATTATAAGCTACAGTGATAGAGGTTTACTTGGTGAAGACCCAGAAAGCAAAGGCAACTAGCAGCTCTCATCCCGAAACCTTAAAATAGTTACAAAGTCGGTATAGCAAATCAGACAGCTGAAACTCATCATCATGGCTGGGCTTCGCGAACGAAGACTGAGGAAGGCTCTATCCACATTTATTACAGGCACGCTGACAGCTGAAACTAAGGGTGAGGTTAACCACGTTGGTGAAGAGAGCTAGCACCAGCCACAGTGCTGAATTCTGGTGTGTTGAAGTCAGACAAGAGGAAGGTTTGACTGAGGTGTGGCTGAAACTCTTTGTCTTTGGCGTGTTCACGTCTGTAGAAATGGAATTCTGAACCCAAAAGTCACACACTGAGCATTATGGCATATGAGCTCTTTTCTTCAGAAGTGAGACAGCTCTTCGTTTAGGAAGCAGAGGTTCGAGGCTTACTTCACCTCAAGTAATCTTCTCCTATGACTAAATCACCGAAGTAAGGATTTCTAGAGATGATTATTTCTTAGTCCCTCTCTTAGTTCTACACTACAGTGCAAGCAGAAATGCAAAATTCCTGGATCCACATGATAATAAGCCAAAAGATGCTTTACACTGAAGTCTGCATTTTTCAGTTTTGATTCTGATTTCCTTCTGCTTTTGGTCTAATGGTGTTTCCATTTATGGCTATACCGCATTCTGTAGCATACTACTTGGTACTGAACTGGAAAATAATGGCCATAAGTTCAACCTCCTCAAAATTCCATGAGGTTAGAAAACAGTCTCTGTTTTCTCTGTAAGTCTTATCACCAGAAGACTGTCTTGTAGTAAAGGGGTAGTAGGACCATTTTCAACTGAGATCTGTGCAATCCTGTATGTACTAAACTAGCAAAACAAGTTGATTAGAGTACTTGAGTGGATGATTGCTTTCAGGAAAACAGGAACTTTTTTGAGTTTATATAATAGCACAGCTTGAGACAAATAGAGAATTTTCCCAGAAAACTCCAAGTTTTAAATCTCTTGCAATCCTAACTAGGCATTCTTGAATTAGTTTTCTGAACACAGATTTCTAAGTTGCATGAAACTTGTAGCCTAGACTACCCTTTCTACTGAGAGATGAGTGTGGTTAAAACCAATCATTATATAAATTACTATAGAGTTCTGTCAGATAGTAACTTGAATCCAGTTTAAACCACACAATTCTATGAAAGGCAGAGTTGATTGATTTTGCATAATTATTTATTTACTGACATTTATAATCATATAACTGCTTTATTTTCATCTATATAAAGATTATTTTTGTTATTCATACAGTAAGTTAATAAGTTAAATGATTCAACTGTCTTAATTCTGAACATATAATTGTTTAATACTTTGCTTCTTTGATTTACTATAGTACATTTCTAGGTGTTAACATTTTATGAAAGTAAGTAAAATCCTTTTCAGCAAGCAACATTAAAGAATCTTTCAAGATTTCAATAGATGTAAAACCTAGCTGTTTTAATGGCCTGACCAAATGCCTCTTATGATTAGAGAGGGGAGATTAGTGAGATATCTGAAACAAATTTGTATTTTCACTGGTCAAGAAGTTAGGTGATCTTAATTTACCATTCATGTTCATCAGACTTTAGAATATGTATAAATGTGAGAGTGAAAATGAATCTATGCATGCTCCCTCTAAGCTTTACAATGATTTAAAATCGGAAACATATTTTATTTGGAGAGCAAAAATTAGTGTGAGTAGCTATATTTTTTTTAGTTGTTAAAATGGAAAATAAGAAAACTCACTGAGGTTCTCCGGGCATTGTAGATGTAACATATCTTATGTTAATGTTTAATCGAAACTTTAAAGTTCATTGAGGTGAATAGGAACAGAAAGGTGGGATTTATCAGATTTGTGCTACATGATTAAATGGGATTTTTCTGTAGGTCTTTGTTTCTTAAATTGGTTTTAAAGACAGTCTAAGTGTTTGGCTTAAATGCGGACATCCGACGTCAGTTGTTGACATCCAAAAATAAATTAGGTTAATCCTTCTCAAAAGAACAGTGCTGTGTTTTTTTTTTTTTTAATTTTTTTAATTATTATTATTTTTCAGTTTACTAGAATTACATGGGACTTGGCTTTCACAAATATTTTAGTATTTTGGTTCTGCTCTAGATTACTCTTTTGACGTTAATTTCTTGATCACTCTTGTTTTTGAGCTTTGGTTCACCTTTGGTGTCATCAGAGCATGTGAACCAGATTTTTTTGGGTTGAAATTCAACTGGAAGATGTCCTTCAGCTGCTTATAGGCATTCAGTCTGTGCAGCCATGCTAGACATTCTCTGAAATCCCTGTCCCACAGAACATAAATATAATGTGCATCAGAACATCAGAACCAAATGCTTCAATCCATAAATTCACCCATATTGAGTTGCACTGCATATTACTAGAGAAAACCTCAAACATCATTTCTTGTTGACAGTACAGTCACTACAGATAGTGTAGTGTAGATACAGATAGTGTAGATACAGATAACTGATGAAGGCAAAGAGAGGTGATGGTAATGTGCTGGTGAAAAACAATAAAAAATTCTGCAATTTTTGCTATGTTACTACAAAACTGAGTGCCAGAAAGGGAGTCAGGGCAATTAGACATCCTGAGCTGGCAAGGCAAATATACAAACCGAAAATAAAACACTTTTCATATTTTCATTAAAAACCACGAAACAGCCAACCAACCAACATAGCTAATATTAATTTTTGGTATTTTTTCTGGAAATTTTAAACAAAATTAAACTGGTTTTAAAATGTAACCTGATACCTAAAAAACCTGAACTCCGAAAGTACTCACTCAAGTTAGTAATTAGGGTTTTTTCCCGATATGTGAAAATTATTGGTTGAATCTGCTTCATCAGAAATTCATGAAGAGGCTGATTGTCCTGTTCAAACAGAAGTAGAGAGACAACAGTATGAATATAACAGAATTTCAGAGGTTGATCTCCATCAATTGTATTTATGAGTAACGTATAACATACATGTAATTTAAAGCTGGTGGTACCACATTTTGAACTACAGTTTTCCCAGTCTTTTTAAATAGAACAAAGTTGGTTACTGGTTAGGACATAAAGGAAATTAAATACAGAAAAGGAAAAACTATTTAAATTAGCAAAATTGCTCAAAGCCCATTTAAGTTTTGAAACTGTTAAGCAGTCCTGTATTAAAAAATTGGCTGCCAAGGTTAGGACTGTGAATAGGGCTATGATAACTGTGCTTTTGCTGGGCTGAACTCATTTGAGAGCGCTCCCCACAATTTGGGACTCACATCCGTTTTGATTAGAACCCAAATCTTTGCCTAGTGTCTGGGTTCAGCCTCCTACAGATACCCTCCTTAACCAAACAGACCTAACAGCTTTTGTTACCTGTAAACTCATTTCCTCTGGAGATCTGCGATGACTCAGGTATACTTTCAATCACAATCCATTTTTTTTTCTTCCACCCACAAGCTGCAAAAATGTGGAGCAGACAAGATAAAATTTAACAAGAGACCAAGTTATAAATTTTCCTAATTTAACTTAGTTTCTATATGACTTGCTTTCTGCTTTAGTTTGGAACACACATTCTGCTTCATGCAGTCCATGTGTGTGATTATGTCTGCCTTGTATTTTAGTTCAGGTCTATGCCTGCACAAAAAGAAATAAGAGAGAAAATACAACATAAACATAAACCCGAGTCACTCTAGGGAGTATTGTTTTTGAACCAGAGAAAGACTGAAAAGTCACAGCTCCTTAGCAGCAGAATTTATACAGTTTCTACCATAAAGAAGTCAGTAGTCACCAAAACATTTACTGCACATCAAAGGTATAATGATGTAAGAAACTGCTAGTTACCCTTTCCCCTCAGAGAAGCTGATGGAGTTTTGGAGGTGACTTCCATTTTCACCCCTAATGAGTTCTTCCCAACACCAGTCAGGTGTTGTAAATGTCCCATCAGGTGAGTCTCAGCAGCAAGACAGCGCTAGCTTTTGAAAACACATGGGATTGACCAGAATGCTTTCTGAATCCTCAGGTTTAAGCATGCTTCTTGGAGTTCATCTTTGTATAATGGTCCAGTTCACTATGATTGAAGAGTTTTTATCCATTGAGAAGAATATTGATGAAAAAATGAGAAAAGAGGCTTTGAAGGAAAACAGATGCAGTAAAACTTGTCAAAATTAATGCAGTAGGGTTTCCTGTATTATATTACTTTTATTTAATATTCTTATGTAACTACAAAAGTAAATCTCTTGAAAGTTCTATTCCCACTGACAGTTTCCCTGCAATTTTAGGGTTGGCATCCTCTGTAGTTAATAGTCTGTCACAGCTTCCACTGTAAGTTCTGATTTGTCAAGGCTTTATTGTAGCAACAAAATTGTTAGAAAGGGATTTCATTCTGTGAGAGACAAAAATTAATTTTAGTTTAACGTGGTCTAGCCATGTATAAATTAGAGGCAAATTTTCTTTTTTTCATTTTTCAGGTTTATTTGTCTTTTTCTTTAATAGGCCAATTTCTTTTCTAATATAAACTGATATAGTTCCTCTAAAGTTGGAAAAAAGAGCCAGAACTTTGGCCACTGGCTAGAATATGTCTTGAGAATCAAATAAGTAACTATTTTAGTGCTTTCAATGCACTGCAGATCTGAGTCTGCAGATACGAACTTGGGCAATTTTTCAACAGATACCCAACAGTGGGAAAAATTTATAATGTGTGAAGGAGATGTACAGATGCTCTACATGGCAAAGCCCCTGACCAGTTCCTCACTTACTGATTTAGTGTGATACTTGCATTACTCTTTGCTGTTCAATTTACATCTTCAGCACCTAAATGTTACTAGATTCTTTACTACCTTTTCAAATCTAAGTAACTGTCATTTAAGAAATTGGCTCTTTTCCTTCCTGCACAGACCAAAAATACAATGGAAAGGCTGGATGTTGTACTGAATCCCTCATGCTCGTGTCACTGAAGGTAGAGTAGACATAGGGCCCTATTTTGGGCACCCTGCTGCAATATCAGGCTTTTACTTGATAAAACTGCAAGTAGTGTTGTGGAAGAATTACAGCCCATCCTTTGCTAAAAAGCCATCCATAAGAAAATAACTTTCTGCATAAACTGTAGAAAAACCAGAAGTGTAACAATATGACACCTATATAAAGTCAATGTTCATCTGTTCTGGACAGAGAAACAGCAGCCTTTGACCATACTGTAGCAAGACAACCTCAGATTTTTTCAACAAGGACACAAGAATAGGCCTACACTGCTTCTTTTAACATGTTCTTGCATACATAAATTCATAACTTAGAAACAGCCTTCAAAAAAGTATGAATTCTGATTTTTTTCATAAGGGTTAAATAATTGATTTTATCATGTACAGGACTTGACCTGTAATTTTAAAGAACATCAAACGCATAGGCAGATTTGATGTTTATATTTAATATTATAGGTTAAAATAATGGTTTAGATAAATTGTTCACCATTTTGAAGATATAAGTCTGTGAAATTCATAACTAGCTCACTTTACTAACAGAGGAGTCTGATGGAGGTCCTTTTTCTGTCAAAGTCCACCCTCAAACTGTGTGGCACTCTTATAAATAGGTTTTTACGGATTGCAATGACCAGTGGCAACTCATTTTTGCAAGTGATACTGCCTCTCAGCCTGTTGAGATACAGTGGACTTCTGAATGGTGGAGGAAAAGACTTTAGTTTTGCCTGTTCTATGAACACCTTTCAAAGAAGTGAAACATTTTTGGGTGCTTACCTGTTTGTTTTTTGATATCAGCATCTAAGTTTTGCAAGAGTCTTATGAAAAGGACCTGTAGTAAAATATTACTGGAATCCTCTGTGTCTAAGGATGTAGAGTAACATGTAGAAAAAAAAAAAGAAAAGAAAAATAATGTAAGTGAAGACTGAAGATTATATAAATAAACTATACGTGTATAGTATGCAGACATTTTTCTCAAATGTGTGGATGTGTGTATATGCAATAATTTGATTATCTTTGTTAGCATTCTTTCATTTCCAAGTGGCATTATTGATCTTTATGGTACATTATAATCTACAATGTTGCTTATAGTCTAACACTGCTGGAATTTTATCATGAAAGTTTACTTTTTTATTGCAGAAAATATGTCGTTACAAAGAGTTGCAATAAAACAAGCTACCTGAAGTGTTTTCTAATGGGATCCTCTTGAAGCAGTCTATTGCACTACTATTAGGTTTTTGTCTGTCTTTCCTCTCCTTTTAGGACAACAGTGTGAGGAAAGCAATTACCTGGCTGTGAAACATATTTCTTGAACAGCAGGATCTGGCTCAGTGGCTTGTTCCTTATATCTACAGAATTATTCAACAGATGATGGCAAGAAGGAAAATAGGTGACCCTTTAGCATCGGCCTTTGCTAGTTAAACTGTTGATTGTTTTTGCTTAAAGGCTTTTTTTTTTAAGGAGGATGTATGGCACTCTGTTTATGATTTACATTAATTTCTCCTCTCCTATGACTATATGATGTTAAATCCCCAGTGCCTATATATTAATTAAATGTCTGTGTGTATAAGGGAGGAAAAAAAATCTCACTTTCAGAAGGATAAATATATATTAAAGTGTCTTTAAATAAGGATGTGCCTTTAACTTCAGACATAGATCTTGAGAGCTTGATTTGTTGACAAGAAAACAGGTAATTAAATTGCTTCTTCAGCAGGATCCAAAAAAAATCTCATCCTCTGCTGATGGGTTGATAAACAAGGATTCTCTGTTGGTAAGTTCAGAGAAGGAAATGCATGCTCTTTATTTTATTTCCATATGTTGTTTTTTTTCCTGGAGAAAAAATACTGAAGCCACCTTCTCACCAGAAGTTTTAATCTCTGACAGCAAAATGCGTTCGTTTTTCTTCTTTTAAGGTGCAGAGATTGGTAAAGGATTCAATCTCTGCAAAGTTCAGTTGAAGGGTGCATGTTCTACCTGTTTTTCAGGGCATATTTAACCATGCTGCAGGTAGCTGCACACAAAGTACTTAAGGTTTTGCTACCTGCATAGAGGGGTTCCTGGGTAAAGATCTACTGAGTGAAAATCTGACATTTTTGTTTGTAAAATAATTTTACTTCCAAATCAGTTGCTTATCAAACACACCACTGGAAGGTTGACAAAATGTCTGTGTGATCAATAAGAGAATATTTTCAAAGCAATCTTATTATTTTGCTCCATTTAAATTAATGGTGCATTATAGTTTATGAATGAAATATTTTTTCAATATTTTGCAATAATCTCTTTATAGTAGAGTAATCCAAAGGACACACATTTTAATCTGCAAATGACATATTACGTTCTGGTGGCTTACTGTATGATAAAGCAGTGGTAAATAAAATAATATATATAATTTACCACAAGAGAAGAGCTATCTAATATGGTAAATTAAAGATTTTTGTGCTGTTAAGATATTATTAATGATGTAAAGAGTGATTTTGATGCATCATAGTAGTTGAAAACTGTCCAGATAAGCCAGTCAAATATTAAATAAACAATTAGGATGAGTCCTCTTACAGACACTTGAAATGCAACTAGCTACTCAGCATCCCAGCAAAAGAAAGACCAAAGTAATATAAAAACCTATATATTTTTATTAATCATGAGGCAATGTGTTAAAAGAAAGTCAAAGACTGTATCCTGGACAAACAGAGAACTTAAAACTTGTTATTTAGTTATCTAGATCCCCTCAATGGGGACCTAGACTCTAAAATATCTTTGGAAAAACGTAAGTGTAGGAGGATACATAATGTGATATGCTGTAACACCTACATATTTATAAACTAGGTTATATCTATAGGATCATAGAGATCTTCCCAGTTATTAAGATTGGTAAAACTTACACCAAGGTTATTTTATTTGGAATTACAGTACCATGACGGTCCTCCCCATTCCTCCACATTGGTTTCAACTGGAAGAAAGCAGGGGCTGTGGGTGGAAAGTGAGTTGCTTTTCACCGCCCATGATCTTCCATCTGGCCCCTAATCTGGATGTAACCATAGATGCCTAAGGGAATGTTTGCATCCCCCAGAAGAGTGACTTTTCCCAATAATATGAGATGATCTAATGGAAGATATTGATTCTGCCTGGAATGCTCACAGTCATGTAATCACAAACATTTACATCAGATGTTCTCTTATTAATTTGTAGGAGATGCTCAATTTGTAGCACAGAGCCTCTTTATTATTCATAGTTAGCACCTGCCAGAGTAGAGCCACATACAGTCACGTGCTTTGCTCACAGTTCCCAGCAAGCATGACTGCATTTGCTGCTTCTCCCTTCCTTCATCTAGGGAAAATAACCTCATGTATCTAGCCTGTTTATTAATTTTTTTAAGATTTTGCACCTGCACCCTAAACAGCAGGATACCTTAAATCCTGGTCAGTACCCAGCACTGCTGGACCCATCCACCTCTCTCTTGTCCCTTGTACATTAAAAGACCAGTTTAGCTCTGCTGCAGAAGAAAGCAAGGAACAATGTCTGCAGAGGAATATTTAGTTAAAGACATTCAATGATGGGTTAGAAGCACACAAGCACCCCTGAAGTTTGAAAAATCAAAATTCCAGACATACCCTCTCCCCTTTATACTTCTGGGAGTCCGATTTTTAGCAGCATTAAGACTGGACATGCTTTGCACGTGAAAAAAGATTCCTGTCTTGTTTACTTGCATGCAGTTTCTGTCTCCCTTGGCCATATCTTTAGCCGACCGTAGTCAAACCCTGAAAGCACCTATCGTTATGGTGGTGGTGAGATTCCTCTCACTTCACTCAGTTTGCCCATTCTGAAAGTGTTTGCCATTAAAATAATCTGCATTTTCCTTTCCTTACCTTCCTTTAGTTGCATTTGAATTTTGCCAAATAATTTGCATCCCAGATGCTTCTGTTCATGTGCTTGTTCCTTCCATCATGTGATGAATACCTCTTTTTGCATAACCTAGGAGGATATCTTAAGTGAGAAGCAGAGAATTCTCTAATATTGCTAGTGTTTAGAATTAGATTTATCTTTATTCATGTTTACAACATTTTCCATTGAAAATTCTCTTCCAACTCTCCTTATGTGATATTCACTGTCATATAAAACCTGGTATTAGTTTGGTGTACTTGCCTGGTTTCCTTAGAAACCTTTCTGAGTGATTTCCTGTAAAAGAAATTATCATCCCACATTTAGGAAGGTACGGTTACAACTGAATAATGTTTTGACAGAATTATCAAAATTAAATTGCACACCTTACTTGAGCATCACATCTGAATTAGCCTAATTTATATTTTCAAATCCTAAATGCCTTTCCTCCAATACTGAGCTGCAGATCAATGTCCATCACATTTAGAAAGGCATCAGATGAAGAAAGGTCATGGCTAATCTAGACACTGAAGCATTATATGCAGTAATTTCATTTTGTAAAGCTGATTGTTTTAGAGTCTTTTTAAGTGACAAACCAGACATTTGCATCAGACTCGGGAAATGTTATTACACCATCAGTAAATTTTGCTACCAGCCTTTACTTCAGAACCACACAATGGGCCAAAAGTTAAGCTGTCTCTGAATTTGGCCTTCTGCATAGTGTGTAGAATTACTTGGGGATGTTAAGGCTTTGATTCTGATTTGTAATCAACAGGTTCACTTGCGCTGACTGGCGGTTGTTTGAGACTTCAGATACCATGGGTCATCCACGAAATTCAGACATGAGGCAGAATCACTTGTTTTATCCTGCTTGTTTGTGAGCTTGTGTAGCAGATTATTTTAGCTTGTGCACTCCTGTGTGTGTGCCTTTTGCCACTGTTTTAGTGGCACAGTCCTTTCCGCGCCTGTGTGGACAGTGCCATCGTGGGAGATGAGAGGGGAGCCCTGGAACACACAGAAGAGAAGGACAACTCTAAACCCAGGCAGATGGAGCTCGTCAGCCCTGTAAGGCCATCCATCTAAGAGAAGGTCACTCTAAACAAACCTATGTCCTGAGGACCTCGCTGCCACCTTCCAAGCTCGCTCGGCCCTGGCAGATGAACCTTAGGATTAAAGTGTGTGGGCTCAGTTCAGCGCACACTGTATCTCACCTAAAAAATCCATTGCTCAGGCTCGAAGGCCTTACCCACATTTGCAAAGCCCTGTATCACCAGCGCACTTGTAATGAATGTGGGTGGAGACCTTTCCCGGATCTTCGTTCGCAAAGACTGGCCATGATGAGTGGCACGGTGATGTTACAGGGCTGGGAGCAGCTGATTATTCTTAGTTTGCTTGCTAAAATGTAAACAACATTCTAAAAAGCCTTAGATATACATTTATTATTAAAGTAAATGATACATGATATGTATTGAGATAAATAATATTGTATTATGCATATTATAGAATGATATTGCATATGATAAATTGAATGCCATTTTTTGCAGTTGCCCACAACCATGAACTCTTCACTCAAAATAACCCAATATATTGTGAATCTTTCAAAATTAACAATGATCTCAGAGGCACTACTTTCCATAAGACTAGCAGAGATATTTTTATCCACTATTATTAGATGTATATAATGAAAAGTAATGTTCTTGGATTTTCTGCTGCAAATTAAATGAGCTGAGCATTTCTGGTTTCAGATAAAATCTGAAACTATAGGTTATATTAGTTTATGATTGCTCCCTTTTTTTTTTTTCACTCTTCCATATTTTCTTTGTAAGGAAAACACAGTAGTGATGCAGGTTCATATATATGTAAGCATTGGAGGCTGATCCTTGGTTTGGTAGTGTGTGTCCCTTGTGGTCAAAATATATGAGATTAAAATATTGCGGTTCATTACTCTCTCCTTCCAAACGTACACTGGTATTCCTTGCCTCTAATGCCAATTGATTTTTTTCCTTTACTTGTAAAATTTTTGCTCTGAAATTTTGTGAGTATTCAACTGAGACTCAAGATTTCCATCTTTGTTTAAAATTCATTGATGGATGTTATTATACCCATGAATGCAAAATATGTAGGTCTCTTTGTAAAAAACTGTGTACCAGAACAATCTCACCTCCCCAAGTTTAACAGTACATCATGAATTCATGGAAAGAAAGTTGGATGACATTTTTTAAGTAAGAAAAATGGATGTTTTTATTGATTATTGATGCATTGAAGGTGAGTAACATTAATGTATACATACCGTGATATATTAAAAACGTATACAGGTAAAGCTTTACAAGTTAAATATTTAACTTCACAGTTACTAGTATGCTGATTTAATGAGGTGATATGGTTAATTAATTCTGGGCTTTTGTATGATGCAGTATAAAATAAAAGCTAGAGCTACTGGGCAATAAAACTTACATGGATGCAGCATTTTCTTAGTCACTGATCACTTTGCTGCTGTTAATTTTTAAAATCTACTTAGTTGTTTAGACTTACAGTCTTCTGACTGACATGGAATCATATCATAGAATCATAGAATCATGAAACAGTTTGGGTTGAAGGGAATCTTCAACCACTGGACCAAGTTGCTCAAAGCCCCATCCAACCTGGCTTTGAACATTTCCAGGGAATAAGGCATCCACAACTTCTCTGGGCAACCTGCTTCAGAGCCTCACTGCCCTTACAGTGAAGAATTTCTTCCTTATATCTCTACTCCAGCCATTCCCCCTTTTTGTATCACTACATGTCCTTGTCAAATGTCCTCCTCCATATTTCTTGTCAGCTCCCTTTAGGTACTGGGAGGCTGCTATAAGGTCTCCCCAGAGCCTTCTCTACTCCAGGCTGAACAACCCCAACTCCTCATCCTGTCCTCACAGGAGAGGTGCTCCAGCCCTCTGATCATCTTTGTGGCCTCCTCTGGACTTGCTCAAACAGATCTATGTCCTTCTTGTGTTGAGGACGTCAGAGATGGATGAAGTACTCCAGGTCTTATGAGAGTGGAGTAGAGGGGGAGAATCCCCTCCCTTGACCTGCTGGCCACGCTGCTTTTGGTGCAGCCCAGGACACGTTTGGCTTTCTGGGCTGCAGGCGCACATTGCCGGGTCATGCTGAGCTTCTCGTCAACCAGCAGCCCAAGTCACAGGACTATTATAAAATTGATTAATATTCTGACATATCACTCTGATTTGAATTAGTGGGCATAAGGTAGATTATATGGTCAAAAATAGCTAAGCAGTGTCCCTTAGAATTCTGATATTTCAAATAGGTACGGGATTTAAATACTGTTTTTAAAACCATTCTAAGAGAAGTGGTTTGGATTTTGCACACATAAAATTAGAGAGTTACTATACAAACTGTATCTGTTTTTTCAGATGACATTAAAATCCAGGCTACAAGCAGCTCTGTTTTCATAAAGATAGCTGATCTGATGTCAAATGGGATTATTAAACCCAAACTGGGAAATTCAGAGAGTTCTTGATATTCCAGTAGGAGATACTCCCCTGACTGATGATCCGAGTTTAGGAGATATCATGCATAACACCATTTTAATGCAACCCTCTGCTAGTATACACATTCAGAAATGCATTTGCACCTACCTCAGTGATACCTAATACATAATATTCTAAAAAACCTGCAAATATAAAGAGACGTAGCAAAGTTTATAGATTATTTAATAAAGGATATTTTTAAAAATCTAAACATTTCTGCTAATGATTTTTTTCCTTTCAACAACCAAAACCCTTCCCAGACATGTATTTATGAGAGGTCCTGTTTTATGGGCAGAGATATAGCACCAATAAAATGTTAAGTCTCTAAACTACTGAATATTTTTATGCTATTTGCAACACAAAATAGGAAATGCATGATTTCAATTTATGGATAAAAAACTTTTATTACTCTTTTCTAGGCCCTGTCCAAAGGATTAATCTGTAGCTCAGCCTTTCACTATGAGTAATGTGTAGATTGTTGAGTCCTTAATATAACATATCTGCTTTATAGTTTACTATAAATCATAGTAAAGTGCTTTTTCACAATCGAATAGGGAAATACAGTGCCATTAATTAGTCATGTTTTGTTGTATTTTGCTGTGCTCTTGTGAACTGTGTGCTGGTCTGAACTGTAAAAGCCCAAACCATTCTGAGTAATTATTAGGAGCATCAAATGTATGACACTCATCCATAAAGAAGATTCTGCTGTGTTAATCATTTTCACATCACAATTGTTATAGCTGTAGCTCCAGCTGTCTTCTTTCGAAGGATGTTTCATGCAGTTAATGAACCTTGACCATTAGTTCTTTTACTGAAAAACATGCAAGAACTAATGACTCACTAGAAATACACTCTTTCTTAAGTGTTACTCTTTAAACTAAGTGGAATGGAATGTACCTTAGATGTTGGCAGAGAAGAGGTTTTTTTCCTAATGAAAGAAACCAGGAAAAGTGCTAGGAAGATAGCATTGGAGACACAAATAAATGATTAAACAGGCTATATATCAGCATGACTATCTATCCTTTGGTTATACGTGAGTCTGTAACTCCCTTATGCACAGTAATATGAATCAGAATGCATCATGCCTTTTAGTCTCTCTCAACCTTTCATTTTAAAATTCTAGAAGAACTAATTTGAAGTATATCTTTATAAACATTTGATTTTCATATTCTTCAGTTAAATTATAAAGTTTATAAAAAATTTTGATTCATGCTCAGCATGATGTTTGCAGTTTTAAAACCAACAAAAAAAGAAAATATACTAAGTCAGCTTATTCACAAAGTTTACTATGATTTTTAACATTTTCTGACTTTCACTGAAGTATTTTGGCAATCTGTAGCAAAATGAAAATGTGTTTAATTTAAAATCCATAAAAACACAACTGGACAGTTTTTTAGCATGTTTCTCAATTGTTTTCACTGCAGGAGTTTGAGAAACATTTCTTAAATGTTTTGGTAAATCCAGAGCTGAACTTCATCTTTTGAGGAAAAAAGCCTGGTGCCTGCAAAACCTATGTATCTTAAGTAGTATAAGGCACACGTAATAGTTGAACAGACAAGTGCAGAACTTTAGTGAACAATCTCTGCATATTTCTGTGTCTCTACAGGAATAGTTTTCAGTATTTTACTGCATTGATCTGCCTCAGATCCTGTTGATCACCAGAGTGGAGATCTAAATAATTAATTGAAACAGTGGATCTGTTAGCCTTACTGCTGATAACCACTGATAGCAAAAAATAAGTACCTCTATACTTGCTCTTTCATTTAATTCACATTAGCATACCCCAGGTTCTGAACTAAAATAATCTATGTAAACATATGTGGAAAAATTGCTGTGTGGCATCTATTTTAGAACTGTTTTCATTTGCCGTGTTTGAACAGTGTAGCCAAAGTCCTGTTTTGCCTAGTATGGTGCTGGGGAGGGATACCTAGATGTCAGGTTAGTTAGCTAGTCACTCCTCACTGCTCATCTAAGTGTTTATCTGGTCTGAGAGCCGATGTCTTCCCAGAAAATTGTCACGGCACGCCATGGCAGGCTGCTGTTGCCTGTCTATTGGCCTGCTGCTACTCATATTGTGTCATTAACAATTGCTCTTTCAAAGATGTTTGTGTTGCAGTGCACAAGTTCCTGACATGTTTCAATCTATTCAATCCTTGGTATATTTGGATTTTTTCCTAGCATATAGGATTGATGTTTATACAGATTATAAGAGAAAGAAAAAAGGCTAAGCTTTGTGAGCAAGGAAAGATCAGCTGTTAGCTGAAGTGTACATAATTTTCTTAGAAGCGCAGTGTCATGGAATGGTTTGGGTTTGGAAGGGGTCTTAAAGGCCAGCTAGTCCAACCCATCTGCCATAGACAGGAAACCTTCCACTAGACCAGGTTGCTCAAAGCTCCCATCCAACCTGACCTCAAACACTTCCAGGGCTAGGGCATCCACAGCTTCTCTGGGCAACTTATTCCAGATTGTCAGTCTTTCAGACCACTTTTTATGTGATACAGTTACACTTTTTTTTTTTTTTTTTTTTTTGTATTTTGTTTGAGTATTTTTTACTGCAGCTCTGTATAGAGTAGAAGGGATATTTCAGGTACATGTGAAATCATGTAGATGTACTCATGAAGACATGAAGATGACTGCTCCTATCAAGGCCTATAGACAGATAAAAGATGACATGAAATGGCAATTCAAATACTCTTTTTGTTTACTAAGATGCTTAAAGCCTTTACCACCTGCTGGGTGCCTGGAAGTATGAATAAGCATTGGAGTGACAGGTTTTGCACTGCTATGTCATAGATTTGCACAGTGGGACCGAGTGGTTTCCAACACCATTGACTGATATGTTTTTCAAATAAAAGCGTGTGTTTCAAATGTTGAGATTCTTTTCATCTTTTTTGTTCACAGAAGAAATTAACTTTTTACCTAATCCTTCCTGAAAATTATAGAGTTGCTTCAAGTACAGAAGGAGCATTATACTAGTCAATACCCTGAAGAAGAGAATATAATTTAGGAACTTAAACCCACGAGGAGAATATACACATTTATATTTGTGAAAATTACCAGAAGTCATTATTTTTTGTAAATTGTCTCCTTTAAAACTGTTCTTTTGTAAGAGCAGTACAGATACCAGTTGGTAGAAAAAAAGGCAAAAGACATAAAGTAAATCCCTTTTAATTCAATTACTCTGAGCCAAGGTAGGGTTCCCATGGTGGCAGCCTGACACATTAAGTGTTGAGACATTGGAATGATTCCTTTGATCATGGTGAAGTTGGACTTGAAGATATTTCTTTAGACAGTTAGTGCTCAGCCTTGGTAAGCAGCAAGGCTTGCATGCCATTCTTTACAGTGACTTGTCTGTGGGTTGTAAAAAAGTAAAATTTATTATTATTCAAATGTTCAATTACTGTTTGGCAAGCCTCTAAAGATGTCTGTGTACAAGAAATAAAATAAATACACATTTAAATTGTTGATTAATTTCCAACAATAATCTCACAGTCATTGTTCATAAACAAATAAGGAAAGAAACATTTAAAATAAAACAGAAAGAAAATATTTTTAATTTGTAGAGCACACTTAATTTTAGGAACCCAGAACTCTTTTCAAATAATGATTGAGAAGTCCGTGTGTATAGAGGCAGCCATTGTAATTGCTTTTGTAGGTAAAATTATTGAGACATGGATTGATGTAAGTTTTTGATCACAGACAGTCCATTTTGGAAGTCATCAGCAGAATTTCACAGTTTTTTCTTTCATATTTTTTATGTATAAGGACAGTCATGGGATTAAAATCTAATAGCAAATATTAAGAGAAGAGTGTGATGTTCAACATACCAAGATAGCTTAGCAACCAAGATACTCTCAGTAAGGAGTAAAATAAAAAACTGATGTGGTGGTGTGTAGAAGAAAGTGATGAAGGTATAAAGGGGTACCTGTGTCCCAGATTTAGAGCTGCACTTGCTGTCCTCTTCACAACAGAAGAAATAAAAGCCCATCAGGATGCATGCAACAGGGATTTAGTTTTTAAAAAATATTTTGTGTGGGGAAAAAGTTACTTAAAATTGCTGAAACTGAAAAAAAAAATGCAGTTGTCATGGAACACAGAAGACATTAATTCAGTTTCTTATTTCAGCTTTTTCACAAGAAGATCCTGAAGTCAAGTGCAGGCCAGCCCAACTGAGTACCTTCTGGGTACTTTCTGGATGGACTGTGAATTATTCTATATTTATGTTGTTGATGCTCTTCCAGTTTACGTAAATAAACAGTTGATGGTGTGGAAAATTAAACTTGAGTCTCTTCTTCTGAGATGAGCAAACTTACAACTAAATAGAATCAATATCTCTTATGTAGCTTCTCAGTTTCTTTAGAAAATAGCTTTTTCTTTTTTTTCTGGTGGCAGCTACCACCTACTAAAGCCTATGCTGGCTTTTCTTTACTACTATTGCAGAAGAACATAGTGTAAGCTACAATTACACCTTCATTTTGGTAGCCGACATATTATATTGCCTTCATCACTGTAGTAACTTGGTGCCTCCTACTCATAATGTATTTATCTTCACAGTACTCCTATGTTGTTGAGCAGATGGTAAAGTGAGTCATAGGTACAGAGCTTGACTCTTGAAGATGAGACAAGAAGACTGTGATGAAACCAGTCCTGTGTTTTCATCTTTCTGCTAGACCCCTCATGGTCTACTGGGAACTATGAGAGTCTCCCCTCAAGGGACAGTGGACACAGGTTATAGATAGTGGACAGATTCTCCTCCTTTACGTACACCTTTGGGGAAAAAAGAAAAGAGGATGTCCTGTGGTGGACCTTGTCTTATGTAAACCTCCAAAAGTGATGGTTCAGGCTTGGCATAGCTGAAAAATACTACAGAGTTCTCAAATTAGTTTGATTATGAGACAATTTTGAGACACACAAAAAGTGCAGCTCTCTTACGTTTCCTCTGACTCCTACTGAGTTCAGCCAGCAGATGATTAATTTCAGTCTATCGATTCTACTGGCAACTACTACAAGTGTGTCTTCTTGGATAAGGACACGGGAGCTGTGAGTGATATATTACACTGCTTCCGTGTAGTCCTCTGCACAAGGTAACTGTCTGGCAGCACTTCTTTGAGATGTGGTGGATATGACTGAGCGAGGCAGACTCTTTTCTGGGAATCTTCTCATCCTCCTAGCGTGAGACACTGTTGTTTCCTAGTCAACTCATTTGGAAAGTATTTGGCTCTGATGCAGCACTGGCAGCCTTTTTGGGAGCGGAGGTGATGATACCTCATTTAATACTCTTAAGTGATGTGAGTTTTCACATTATTAAACCTGTATTCCATTAGCCATCTAGTCTAGTAGTCATGTTATTTTGTGTAAAATGTAAATGCATCAGCATGACATGGGAAAGGTTCCCAGAAAGTACAGAAAAAGGCCTTTGGTCTTTAGTGCTAACCTGACACAATCGGAGCAGAATACAGTTTATTAAAGCATGTCAGGTGCTACCTTTTCCTAACAATCCTAGATTCCAATGTCTTTTTCTTTTCTCACTGTCTTCTGTTGTCCCTCCTCTCATTTAATCTGTTACATTCTCAGGGGAAATAATTTAATTATGGAACTTTTTTTTTACTATAGGTGGTCAGAAATTTTTCTATGAAATAAATTTGTTTTGGATTTTACTTTTGTTTTGTTCTTAGCGTGAAAACTTTTGTAGAGAAACAGAAATTTCATAGAATATGCTAGTTTTAATATTTTTGTATGCATGGTTGATATGATTTAGCATGATCAGAAGCTATGTAATTCAAATATTGATACTCTACATGCTATGAATTTCAAAGTTAAAAAAACAAAACATTTTTCCTGTCTGAAGTCTAAAATTAAAGGGAAAAAGTCTAGAATGTCTAAGCTAGGGTAAAGTATTAAAGGATTTTACCTAAACTGATTGTTTTTTATTTTATTTGGATTAATGAAATTTCTAATTTTTGATTTATCATACCATTCATAGTGGAAAAAATAATTAAAGTCTTGAAGTTTTTATTAGAAAAAAACCCTAAAAATTTCTTCTGTAATTTCTTTCACAATCTATCCAATAATTTCTTGGTGTAAATTTTAGATTTGAAGCATTTTAAGCAACAGAACTTTAAAGATGTCTCCTGAAAATGTAATGTTGTAGTTGATATTGTGGTAGAGAAGATGTTTATTGTTTCTGCCTGAAAAACCTGGCAAAGGAACATATAGGAGGATATATAAGACAGGGAAGATAAGCCACAGGCTCATGTCTAAGCTTTACAGAAAAATATAATGTACGAAATTTATATTCTGAGATTTTGAAAATAAAGTTTCTTCTTTTTTTCCATTTTGAAGTTTTACATGAAATAAGCAACTTTAAGCAATAATTGACGTAGAATACTACAGATTTCTCAGAATACTTTTACAGATTTTTTTTATTATTTAAATAATGCGTTATTTTAGTTTGTGTTTACTTTTGAAATTACTGAGAATTAGAATAAAGTTTTATTTGTTAATATACTAATAAGTAGGAGAAGAATTTATAAGAACAAGTGGAAACTTGCATAACCAAATTTATCTGTAAGCCTTCTGCCATTCCTGAAGATCAGCAGTATTTTAGGGGGTTATATTGAAGGAATAAGAGGAAACTTTACCAAAATCCCTTCTGTTTATAGCATCTTTACTTGTGGTACTACAAAACATTTAATTTTCCTATTCTTTACTCTCCACCCTGATATGTGTCAGACTTTCCCCTGTCCTTTAATGCTAATATGGTCATCTAAGGGCATGGAAACCATGAAAAGCTACTAGTTTTCTATGAATTTATTTTCAAGTGCTGATATTTTTTGAGGATTGCAGAATACCTGTATGTGAATTGATGTGTCTTAAAATGTTATTGCTATGCATGTCAAGTTTGTCAGTCCCCTCTGAAGCTTACACTTCTCTTTCTCTTTATTTTTACAGTCCCAGGGAAGTTGTAGCAATAAGTAAAAGTCTTCTTGGGCACAAGACACCACCTACAATATAGAAGAGGTGTAGATTTTGGATGCCACACTGCAGTGTTCGGGCCAGGAGCTGAGAGCTCTGCTTCCTTAGGAAGACAATTTGGAAAGAGTGCAGCTCTTTGCCTTCCAGGAGGTCCAAGAACTGGTCTCCACTGGCGAATGCTGTAAAGATTAGATCAGTAAGGTGACTGGCAATAAACATAATCCTGAGTTTGAGAAATAAACCTGCAGTTCACAAACTGTTCTAGTCAGGTTGCTACATCTGCCCTAGGGAGTCTGCATATATGATGCAATGATGCAGAACAAATTACATTTAAAAGAAATGAAGGAAAGGACATCAAAATGCCTAGAAATGTTCAGCTTGGTAGCAAAATAATTAGGACATGAGCTGAGTTAGCACTGGTAAGCCAACAAGCCTGGTATTCAGTCTTTAAATAAGTGAAAGACTGCTACAGAAAAAAAAAAGTGTCTAGTTCTCCATGGCCACTGGAGATTAGGCAAGACTTGGTGTAGGTACAGATACCTCTGCTTTTGGACAGGTCTGTTGACCAGATGACTCTCATTAGCCTTTCAACCATACATTTCGTAAGGGTGAATCCACAGAACATCATGAAAATGAAGAAGAATTGACAGAGTGAGGAATTTGCTGTTTTAAAACTTTTGTTTTTAAACCTAAAAAGAACAGAAACCAAACAGTTGACTGCTATATTAAGGCAGGTCACTCACAGGGGATTTTAGCTAGGTGACAGGTGGCAAGCAGCTCCTCAGTGTCTCTCCAAGGAAAAGCTGATGATGGTATGTATTATGGTTTTTGAAGTGATAATGGAGGATGGAAAGTGCATTTTTGGGAAAAGATCCTTGATATTGTTTTTCTCAGCTGCCCTCTTAAAGATCTGCAATCTCAAAATCAAGAAAATAGTGCATAATGTAGAGGGTCCAAAGACAAAAAAAATCAAAGAGCGTCTTGAGAGTATTACATTCTGGGGAACTTCATTCTGTCATCTCTTGCTATAGGAAAAGAACAATGGAAATAAACTTGTATTGATTTCATTATTTTGTGTGCAAAGAAGGATGTGCCAGAGGCTCTGTTCAGGAGTTTCAGTGAGATATAGCTTTGTTCCAAGAGATCTTACCATCTAAATTTTAAATATGACATGATGAATGAGGATGACATGTAGTAAAAGAGATGCTGGGGTAAAGAGGGACAAAGAGCACAGTGATGAAATGTTACAGGGCTCAGGTTAGGCATAAGAATAAATTGCATAAGATAATAAAGAAAAATAGAATGGTGAGTGTGTTGTTTTGCCTACTCTGGTCAATAAATAATTTCAGTAATGCTGTGAATATCATCCATCTTTATATATCACATCAAGCGAGACCAAAGACCTAGGATCTATTGCTACCTGGCTTCATTCAGAGCCTCTCCTCACCCACGTGCATGGTGGCATCTCTGCTGGCTTTGCCCAGCACCCTCCTCACTTTATAAAACTGTTTTATCCTTCCCCATCACCGCTGCGGTGCCAGAACCCCAGCTCTGTTGAAGAGGATGGGCAATGTGCCCCAGGTTTCAGCATAGCCAAGATTATGCTTGAGCTAAGAGTAGAGTTTTGCCATGTTTGGCAGACAAGCCCTGCTCACTTCTTCTGCCAGAGTGGCAGCAAGGGAAGCATCTGGAAATAGAGTTGGTGCTTCTGCCTTCCCCATGCTGGGTGACACTCTGCCAGCCGTGGGGTTGTAGTGGGCACAGAAATAGCACAGAGATGGGTTCACATTGAAAATCTGGGTAGATAAGCAGACAGCTTTTGGCCAGAGGAATAATAATAATAATTTCTGGTCATAGAAATTGTCACAATACTGCCTGCCAAGGCATGTAAAGACTTATCAGGCAAAAAAATTGCTAAAAGGAAAGAGATAAGGCAGCAAGATAAAACTAAAAATTGAAACATTCTCTGTGAATACAGTAGGGTATCTCATGGTCAAACGGGAAACATTTAGTTTGTTTTTCCCATATAATGTGGCAAGTTCTACATTGTCATTCTTGACTGTAATATTCATGATTTCAGCGAACATGATGTTAAAAAATAATATAATTTATTTTCTTGAAGTGCTTACAATCTTCCATCTACTTATTATTAGGAATACAAATGTTTCCTTCATGTTTTAAATTAAAAATGGCAAGCTTATTAATGATAGAGAAATTCTACAAAATTATTCATTTTGAAATATTAACATTGCAAACCTTTCCCCAGCAGTATATAAAGCAAACACTTCACAATGACATTTTGTTGCCAGATTTTGAGTTTTGATTAAGGCAGGCTTATGAGCTCATTTTTTTTACCAAACCAGTAACTCTCTTTTGAGTACTGCTAATCTCTAGACTTTAAATGCAAATTAAATATAAACTAATGGAGGCTTCAGTTGTTGCCACAGAATATCAAAACCACATGTAATTTTTTTTATTAAAATGTATTTATTTGACAACTTAAAAAAAATACTTCTGTAATTGAGTAGACTAATTTGGTTCGCAACCAAATTGGAAATGAGCATTGACTCTTTTTTTAAAAAATCTAAGCTTTATGCCTTTGTAGTATTGAAGAAAAAGAAAAATTATGTGCATTAAATATTTCATAATTTTAAACTGTCTATCCCATCTGATTGTGAAAAAATGATCTTTTTGTTTAGAAATCTTTTTTCCTATGAATCTTTACTTGTAACTACAAAGGTTGCACATGACTAATGAAAATCAGAAGTCATAAAATGTAAGTCTTTTACACACTCTAAGATTGTTCCTGCATGGAATTCCTTTTGTGTCCATGTATTTGTTCAGGTTTTCTCACATATAAAAGCAAGACCATCTACTCTGTCTGATCCTAATCCCTTTAAAGCCCACTTTTCCATGTGGGTTAAGAGAACTGAAAATATGTTTTAGGTTTCAGGTGGAGCAACAAGATGTGCCACAGACATTCCATGTTCCACTTCAAGCTCAGGTCACTTCAAGATTGTCATATCCAGGGCAAAAAATCAAGTTGTCCTCTATAAACTTTTTTTTGACTTTGGAGGTCAGATTGCTGGGAGACAGATTTTGGACAAGACCCTGAGCAAGGAGTAGGGGACATGGAAGATGGTGCAGATGTCATTTGTCTCCATAGCACAAAGTCTGCTTGGGTAGTTGAGGGTGCCATTTGCAGAATCTTGTTTATGGAAGTGTGGACGACTGCTCCTGCTTGAAATTTCCTCCTCATTACCGAAGAACAGCTCCCTGTTTTCCTCTTCCTAGTGCCCCTCCTTCTATCCATCTCCTCACCCCTGTCAAGTCATAGCTTCAGGTGAGTATTTGTGAGCAATTTACATAGTATGGGACTGAACTGAGCTTATCTCTGTTGGAAAACCAATGTAAAAACTCTTGCACTTTTACAATGAAATATATTATCTTATAGGGGAGTTTGAAGCTGGTCACCCTAGATGTTTTCTTAAATTAGGACAACAGGCACAATGCTAGGGATGTACTGAATAGTGAAATGGTTGTAGAATTATTATCAATATAATTCTATCTATAGCAATATAAATCTATTAAATTTATATTAATATAATATATTGATATTAATTGACCTGAGAATAATCTGGTCTAATGGAAGTTCTTCCCACAAGGAAGTCCATATGCTGAAACATAAACACTTTCTTAGATCATCTTTATTTCCCATTTGAGATGTGTATGCCTTTTGTGGATACCACAGTGCTGGTAGAGGCAGTTTGAGTACTGAAAGCAGGGTTCATCTGCCCACTTGTTTTGTAGGGCAGGCATGGTTGATACTTTGGTTGTACAGTATAAACATGAGTGATATTAAAGTTCTGCATGCTCCAAATGCTATTTTTAAGAAAAACTGTATATTGGAAGTTCACAGAATGGCGAATATGGTATAACAATGCCAGCCCAAAATGTTTTAATGTTTACAGAACAGAAGTGGCAAGGCCTCAAGCTTAGCTCTGATTCCTTATCATTTTTACACAAGTATATTTACATAATTAACCCTATGCTTATTTAAAGAAAATAACCCTGTGCTCATGATGAAATAACTTTCCGCTGAATTTCTCGGAAAGAAAATGTCTGACTTGAACATTTTAAATATGCTCTGCTAATGTTCAGACTGGCATTTTTAAAAGTAGTATAATCAGTCCGTTAAGTAGAAATTGGTTTTAACTTGACAGAAAATTTATTCTATACCAAAAGATTAAATTCTCTGATTTCTGACAGGATGTTGTGACTAGAATGCTTCAATTCCTATTCCAACTTGCAAAGTTGAACTCAGACTTTCCTCTAAAGCTGTGTTCATCACTTCCAAAAAGCCACAGAAATTCTTATTTGCTGTTAGAGATACTGTTTTACAAGTTAGAAATTCAGTGCTTTGATCTAGAATTGTTTGAAAAATTATTCTAATCAAGTTCTGATACATATGTTTTCTTGACAGCTAAGCTGTATATTAAATCTGCTTGCAAAAAGCATTTAAACAGCCTTTACCTTAAAGTGGGAAATACCTGTGGAGCTATATATACCAGCTTTGGAAGATACAGAGATAAAATCCATTCAAAATAGAAAGGAGAAAAAGAAATCATCTCAGGAAGAACAAAAGTAAACAAAATTATATTTGAAATCCCCAACTGTAAAATCACTGTTTGTTACTGCTTAGCACAGGAAAAAAACCACAATAAACATGAGACACCTGTGCCCACAGACAGTGATTTTCTTGATCAGTGGGCCAACATTTCCCTCTGTTTTTGTTCCACCTCCTGTTTAGCTGTACATGGGATGGGGTCAAAATATTGTAGTAAATGAGACACAAAGGGAACATTATATGTAAAATATTTAATAACACATATGTTACATTTATTTTTCCCTCTCTCTGCATTATATATATATATATCTCCTAATAAAAAAGCCTTCTTGATTTCTGTGAATGAAAGCATAAGATGATAGTGCAGTATCCTCTTAAGGAGTAGCAAAAGGCTTAGTTTCTTACACTGGGAGCCATGGGTAGTTAGGAAAGGACTGTGCATCCACAGATGTTGGTCCTCTTTGTCTTTTTAGGGTCCTTGGTGGACTGAGTTGAACTTCTCTGCTTCTCACCCTGGATTTTGACTGAAAGTAAATTTTGTGATATCGCAGTCCAGTGCTCGTGGGGCCCTCTGGGAAGCCAGTAAGCTCCCCAAGCATGACAATATTTGGAGCTACTATTTTAATTTTACTTTGGCTTTAGTTTGCAAGTATCAAAAGTCTACAGAAACAGTTTATCCCTTGATAATTTAGGAAGGAATAGAGGAATGCAGTCATGCACAGTATCTTTTCAGATTAGTCAGTTTGAAGTCAAGTTGGAGTGGGGCTTCCAAATGAGCTGATAAAGACCTATTCAGATCATCACACATAACCAAATTGCATGCCATGCTGCTGAGTGCACCTTTTCCTACACACTTTAACATAAAACTGCTTCAACATAGCTTAATGCCTTCTTATTCTGATCCTACTTTGTACTTTGTGAAAACCTTTACACGGCTAAGTATATATGTAAATTAAAAAGGGCAAGGGCACTGCAGCCCTGATGGTCCACAGTTGCAGTGTTTACAGTTAGGACAGTTCCTAGGTCTGTTTAGGACAACTGCATCTGGGTTTTTCCAGCACGTTTCCTCTAGAGAAGGGTCTAGCCTTAGGCAATCAGTGTGAGCCACAAGAATCAGTCCCAGATTATCTTCCATTTAGTGCAGAAAACCAACTTATTATGACACTAATTTGCCATTTCTCATTTTCCTCAAGTCAGCATCCAGGAATTCTTCATTTACCCTAATACAATCTATTTTTTCCAGCTTGTCTGACTACCAGAAGTAACTAATGGGACCATTTGAATCTTCATTTTATGTGTCAAGGCACCCCCCATTCTACATGCTAATAACATCTATCAGCCTCCTGCATCTACCTCTAAAAGTGAAATCTACTCTATCCAAAGACTTCCTGTTTTTCCACTCTGCAGTTTAGGGACCACCAGAAAGTTCTATTTCTCTTTCTCTACCTTTTCTTTTTCCTCTTTTTTCTTTTTTTTTTTTTTTTCATATATATGTACAACAGTTTTTCTAACAAAATATTTTGTAGGCATTGACACAACTCATTATATTTGGGTCTGGAAGCAGAGATGAAAGAGCATCAAAAGATTTAGTAGAGATGCTTGTTTGGCTGAGCAGTCCTAGCAGGCAAATTTTTTTTGTGTTGAAGCTTTTTGGTTAAAATTGTTTTTTGCATTCTGTTTTTATCCAGCCTTTACTGAAGATGCAGGAGGAATCTGAAGGAAGTAATTTTCTTCTGATGCAGCTGAAGTTTTCAAGCAAAGTCCTCCAGGTTCAGTTTTCAGGGTGTTCTCTTTGACCAAAGATTCCTGCCAAAAGTCAGAACAATCTGTTTTAGATATATTCTTGAGTTTGAGATCTTTGATAGTCCTTTTCATTCTGAGGAAAGTCAAGGAAATAATAGCTGAAGATGAAGAAGATCTGAGAGAAGAATACTTAAATGAGAAAGAGTAGTAGTTGAATAATTGGAATTTTTGTTAATGTTTCTCTTCAGAAGCCTATAGTACTTGTTGCAGCTTGGCATCTATGTCTCTTATATATCCGGTCTGTACCTGTTTAGACCATTTTTCTCTTTAGGAGTCTTTAAATACTGTTAGATTTCTATAGATCAGTCTTCACACACAAACAGGCATATGGATTATATATGTGAATAAGATGCTTACCTGGAGTAACACAAATAACGAATGAGGTTGGGAGTATAATTCCAATTTATTAGATTACAATTGGGTTTAGCTACTTGTTTTCCACTTCTGTGGCTTAAGTGCAGATGAAAAATACAGTGAAAGTATGAAGCAGAAGTTCAAGGACAGAAGTCCTTGGCAGTGTGAGTTTGGGGAGTATAGAAAATACCTTGGAGGTTTGCATTTCTTTGGTTTCTCTCTGAAAAAAAAAAAATCAAATTGCCTGAGTATGAGTGGGGGAAGACACTGAAGTAGATTTAGAGTGTGACTCGATGATCCACCAGAGAAAGTTCTTTTCAGAGATAACATCAGAAGTATGCTAACTAGGAAATTAACCATGCCGCGTATGAGTTTCTGGTACCGAAGGTAAGCTTGAAATAAAATCTATTAAGGAAAATGGTAGGTAGCACTGTGTGGGAAAGATTAAAGATGAAGATCAGAATTATGGTAAGATGATAAAGAGAAATTTGCAGTTGTATTTATTCTTCTGAGTTTTGTCTGGAAATACATTACAATTTGCCTGGACTGTGACTTGCAGTTGTCAGTTCCACAAAAAATGCGTCTGTCCCAAGGGTTGCAAAATGGTCCCCGTCTCCATTCTGACTCTCTTTAGCTTATTGCTTCCCCCCAAGTCTAAATCATACACCTGTCTGTAAGTTGTAATATGGTCTCTTCTTGAAAAGTCTTTTAAGTGTTGAACAATAACTAGTGACACACTTTTCCCAACTTTAATACTGCATGGCAAGGTATTTTGAGATACTATTACCCAGTGTGTCCAATACTTCTGTTGCACACAAGCTGTTAAAGCAGAACTCGTATTTATGCTAAAGATTAAAAAAAGACAATGCAATCTCTAAATTGGTTCATTAAATGATGTAGGCTTTTTACAGAGGTGAGGCTATGGGTGTAAATGTGTCTTAAAAATTTGCAATCTTTTGTTGATATTATTTATTCGAAATTATTCCTTTTATTTGAAATATATTTCATTTTATTCATTTTACTTGGTACAATCGTTAACTTTTGACAAATATTCAGTGAAAACATATGTATCTATCACTTGGTTAAATTTTACTCATAAAGGCAGAAATAGGCTAGAGTTGAGTTTCTCTTTGTTACCTTGGAAACAAATGGAGCCTTGACTTCAAGTAGCTATACACTGGAAATGAGGGGCGGAGCTTTGATGTTGCCGTTCTTACTGTGATGCAGGAAGGGAAGGCAATTCTTGAAGAGATTCTGCCTTCCTGCGCTTAAAAGAATATGAAGTCTAGCTAACAGGACAGGAACCAGGTAGTTTCATGTAATAGGATGAAAGGGAAAATGGCAGTTGCATCAAGTCATTACCCTTGAGCTTCTGATACTGGGTTGAGTAGCTCATCCTCCTGCAAAGATGCCTAGACAAGACAGGATAATTGTTGCTGTCAATTTTTTTATCTTCCATGGAAAAGAAACTCTGCATTTTTCCTTGCCAGTAATTTCCAGCATCATCTGTATAAATGTACACTGTTTATGCTTACAGTAATAATTTATTTACAATTTTCGAGTCAGTTCATGAACTGAATTAAGTTTCAGATGTTTGAGGGAGTGTATAGTAGATAATTTTTTTGTTGCTTCTGAAACAAGCTTTGAAATTTGACCAAGAATCCCTTTCTAATAAGTCATTTGGATAAGAAGACGTTTTGAATTGTAGTTTGGGTAATGATGATATCAAAATCAGGTATGTTATTTAGGATTTTGTCATTTAGTTTCTATTGTTATCCTTTGCTTATGTAGTGTGAACAATAAGATTGATATATATTGTCAAGACAATTTCAAAGTAGAAAAAAATAAGTTATGGAATATTACTACTTTGTTGAATTTTCCACAATAGAATGAGATAAAGGGCCTCTGGGACTTACAGGGATTTGAATTAATCCTCTCTATGCTCTAGTTGTGGTGAGAACTGTTAATATACCCATTTTACAGTAAATGTAATTAGGCTTTAATTCCACAGTTGTTAATACCTGATCTGTGTGCTATTGGGTCACCCAGGAGTGCTAATTTCATCTGGATGAGGAATGGACACACAATTGCATTTCTGGCAAATTAACCAGAACACATATATAGAGCTTATATTGGCGTCTCACTTTTATGCTCCTTTTATATGGGCAGCAGTGGACGGGCAGTATTTGAGCAGTTGCCAAGCTTGCCAGTGTAAAGCTAACTGATCAAAAAAAACCTGCTTTGAACTCAGTTGAACCAGCAACTTTCTACATGATCAATGGTTTGCATGATGAATCTGTAGTGTTTTTGATCTGACAAGGTATTTCAAAGCTGGATTCATTTTAGTACCAAATTCCATACTTAGGTATAGCTTTTGGCAACTAGTTAATCTTCTGAAGGGATTGTATAGGAATAGAAATAGAAATATGGAAGACACTTTTCTGTATCTAAACATTGGTTTACCAAAGCCTGTGAGCATGGGCTCAACACTGAGCGTGTAGGTAGGGTTTAGGGAAATATTACCCTGAGCCAAATAGTACAAATTTACTCCCAACTGTGTGATTGATGAACAGTAGTTGATTGGATCATTTTGAATGGACTTTGCTCTAATTATCCTCCTTCCTATACTTTTTGATGACCTTGTTTGCTTTTATTGAGAGCAATTAAATAAAATTTAGTATTGTCTTGGCATAATGCACATTAGAATCAAATATTGTTTATGTTTTCCCTAAAATTTGTATTCATTGTAAAAAATCTATATTATCAGGAAAATCACTGAAAAAGGAAAAAAAAACACAGTAAGCTAAACAGTAGTAATATTTTAATAAACCTACGGTAATTAGACTGCAGTAATTAGATACACTGTAAAATTTTTGCTACTAAAAGCGTCTTAAATTTCTCTTTTCTTTAACATTATCTGAAATCTGCTGCTTCTGCAAATGTTTGTTTGGGAAAGTATTTTGTATGTGATTGCTGTTTATATGTGAAGACTAGCAGGCTGTTCACAGGGATTTATAAAATCAGTTCCTAATTTACTTTTAACTTTTTATTCTTGCTTCTCAGTATTCTAGTTTCACTTAGGGTGGGTAATGAAAGCAGCCTGCTGTCTGTTTCGGTTAGTTTGAGCTGTAGTCCCCAGCCAGTGTAATTTTATGGTTTACACGTATTAGCACAGCATCGGCATGCTCAAGTTTCCATTTCAGCAGGAACAAGAAAACCAAATAAGTAAGTTGTTTCAGTTGATTTCCTCTGTAAAATACATCATGACAACATTACAACTAAGATAAATCTGTACATTAAATAAAAACACATTCCCTCCGGTCAAACCCAAACCACCACCAAATAACAGCAAGACTCAATTATGTGAAATGTTTTTGGTTTGGTTTGAGTTTTCTTGTGGTTTTTTTTTTTTTGGGGGGGGATACAGCTTTATAGAATAAATTTTGGAGCTTTTCTGTCTAACTCTATTACTAATAAATAGGTAGCTCCTAATTTAGGAGTGATTTTGTTCAAGAAAGTTACTGTCCATGGACAGGGTATTTTAGGACAGTGTGCTCTTCAATCTTGTGCATGGCAGGAATTCAGTAGTGACTCTTCTCTCACAAATCTTGGGCACTAAGGCTCCATCTCCTATGGCCATGTGCTGTGGTGGCAGTAGCTCTCTCCCACCCCTGCCAGAGCCCGACCCATGCAGCCAGGCAGTGTGAAGTACCACAAAGCTCTCATGGCATTCCTCCAACTGACTGGCTTGAGCAGATCCAGGGGGAAGAAGATAATATTTTGGGGATGCAGGGAACTGTAGAGACTTGATCTTACTTCTGCTGGTGATTGCACTTCCATGGCACTTTGAAGTATCACTGGTTGAGGATTGCTGTTGAATTCACGCTACCAAATGTGGTATACTTGCAATAAATCTGAATTAGCAGATCAGACATTTGTTTCCTGTAATGTCTGTATTGTAAATTAAACTGCATAGCAGTGACATTGTCCTGTGAGTTTTATAAACCTGCTTTTTTCACTGAATATTGTCAGTTTAATGGGATGATACAGGTGATGTGGGTCTCTCCTGCTTCAGGGAAGCTGTCAGGATAGTCAGACACATAGAGTAGATATATATACTACCATACAGTCATTTTAAAAAGAGTCTTTTTTTTTTTCTTCCTGATTAGATACAAACTTTGACCTTTTAACTACTACTGATTTACTTACACAGTATGTTCTATTGATCTACTTCCATCTGAGCTCATTAAACACATAAAATGAACTACAAGTGGAGCACAATATGGCATTATTGAAACTAACAGAGAGATCCCATTATTATATGGCCAGTAATGCCCAATACTGCTGTTTATCTAGTTCCCTGGAAGGAGAAACCCTTTTGTAGCAGATATCTTTTTGCACCACTGCACTGGTTTATCTCCTGTCCTGCACATAGTTTTGGTAAATGAAAACATAGTTTCATCTTCTCGGCCAATGAACATGTTCACAGAAATGCTCAAGTGTTGTACAGACATAAAATGACAAAAGCATTTGTGAAAGTTCCCAGAATGTGTGGTGTTATATGCAAAAAATGCCAGTAGTCTAGTGGCCAAACATTAATGAAAAAAGTGCTTTCCAGTACTAATATATGCTTTCCTGCTGGATTAGAATAAAACATAGTGGCTTTGTTTATAGTCATTAATCCAATTTAAGAGATGAAAACATCCCACACTAGGGGTTATTTAGTTTAGGTAATTTCTGTACAAAGTTGGATGCAATATTTTTCCATTCATTTTCCTTCATTTTTTCACCTACTTATTGGCTTAGCTACTCCTGGCAAACTTTGGGATAATTCCTCTGAGTTAGGTGATGCCATATCATATGCAGCTTTTATGAGGACACAAGCATTT